>NC_041229.1:13668363-13669304 GCF_002837175.3 Physeter macrocephalus | reverse complement strand
ATAGAAGCAAAAATCCTCAACAAAATACTAGCAAACAGAATCCAACAACACATTAAAAGGATCATACACCATGATCAAGTGGGATTTATCCCAGGGATGCAAGGATTCTTCAATGTATGCAAATCAATGTGATACACCATATTAACAAATTGAGGAAGAAAAACCATATGATCATCTCAACAGATGCAGAAAAAGCTTTTTACAAAATTCAACACCCATTTATGATAAGAACTCTCCATAAAGTGGGCATAGAGGGAACCTACCTCAATATAATAAAGGCCATATATGACAAACCCACAGCAAACATCATTCTTTATGGTGAAAAACTGAAAGCATTTCCTCTAAGATGAAGAACAAGACAAGTATGTCCACTCTCACCACCATTATTCAACACAGTTTTGGAAGTCCTAGCAATGGCAAACAGAGAAGAAAAAGAAATAAAAGGAATACAAATTGGAAAAGAAGAAGTAAAACTGTCAGTGTTTGCAGATGACATGATACTATACATAGAGAATCCTAAAAATGCCACCAGAAAACTACTAGAGCTAATCAATGAATTTGGTAAAGTTGCAGGATACAAAATTAATGCACAGAAATCTCTTGCATTCCTATACACTAACAACAAAAGATCAGAGAGAGAAATTAAGGAAACAATCCCATTCACCATTGCAACAAACAGAATAAAATACCTAGGAATAAACCTACCTAAGGAGCTAAAAGGCCTATACTTAGAAAACAATAAGACACTGATGAAAGAAATCAAAGATGACACAAACAGATGGAGAGATATACCATGCTCTTGGATTGGAAGAATCAATATTGTGAAAATGGCTATACTACCCAAAGCAATCTACAGATTCAATGCAATCCCTATCAAATTACCAGTGGCATTTTTTACAGAACTAGAACAAAAAATCTTAAAATTTGTATGGAGACACAAA
>NC_041229.1:13545291-13667885 GCF_002837175.3 Physeter macrocephalus | reverse complement strand
GGTCATTTGTTGAGATGTGGATGGACCTAGAGACTGTCATACAGAGTGAAGTAAGTCAGAAAGAGAAAAACAAATATCGTATATTAACGCATATATGTGGAACCTAGAAAAATGGTACAGATGAACTGGTTTGCAGGGTAGAAATAGAGACACAGATGTAGAGAACAAACGTATGGACACCAAGTGGGGGAAAGTGGCGGGGAGCGAGGGGGTGGTGGTGGGATGAACTGGGAGATTGGGAATGACATGTATACACTGATATGTATAAAATAGATAACTAATAAGAACGTGCTGTACAAAATATAAACAAAATAAAATTCAAAAAAAAAAGAATAAAAACCACTCACAATTCCGTTTTCTAGATTAAATCACTTATAGTATTATAATGATATCAATCGATACACAGTCTTTTACCACGTTCCTATGTCATATTTTTCCTCTTCAGAATTTTCAGTGTCTATATTTATGGAATTGGAGCATAGAGAAATACAATATTTAATTTCCAAGGACTTCCCTGGTGGCACAGTGGTCAAGGACGCGCCTGCCAATGCAGGGTATACAGGTTTGATCCCTGGTCCGGGAATATACCACATGCCACAGAGCAACTAAGCCTGTGCACCACAACTACTGAGCCTGAGCTCTAGAGGCCATGAGCCACAACTACTGAGCCTGCGTGCCACAACTACTGAAGCCCATGCACCTGGAGCCTGTGCTCTGCAACAAGAGAAGCCACTGCAATGAGAAGCCCGCGCACCACAACGAAGAGTAGCCCCCGCTTGCAAAAACTAGAGAAAGCCTGTGCACAGCAACGAAGACCCAAAGCAGCCAAAAATAACAAATAAATTAATTAATTTTAAAAATTACCAAAATTACTATTTGACAATTAAGATGTTCTTTGTACTGTTATAAAATTGCAATGGACACATTTATTGATAAATTTTTATGTAACTCTATCCTTTATAACCTACCTAGGATAAATTTCTAAAAGTGGAGGGCTTCCCTGGTGGCGCAGTGGTTGAGAATCCGCCTGCCAATGCAGGGGGCATGGGTTCGAGCCCTGGTCCAGGAAGATCCCACATGCCACGGAGCAACTAAGCCCGTGCGCCACAACTACTGAGACTGTGCTCTAGAGCCTGCGAGCCACAACTACTGAAGCCCGCGTGCCTATAGACCGTGCTCCACAACAAGAGAAGCCATGGCAATGAGAAGCCCGCGCAGCGCAACGATGAGTAGCCCCTGCTCGCCGCAACTAGAGAACACAACTAGAGAAAGCCCACGCACAGCAACAAAGACCCAACGCAGCCAAAAATAAATAAATAAATAAATTTATAAAAGTGGAAATGTGGCCTTAAATTCTGGTTTTTAGGCATTTGGTACATATTGCCAAATTGCCCTCCAGAAAGGTTTACCAATGTGCACTCCCCAACAGCAGTGGATGACAGCCCTGTATCCTTACTAACATTAGAATATGAATTCATTTTTAAAGTCTTGGTGGGAATTCCCTGGTGGTCGAGTAGTTAGGACTCTGCGCTTCAACTACAGGGGACACGGGTTTGATCCCTGGTTGGAGAACTAAGATCCCGCAAGCTGCATGGCATGGCCAAAAGGAAAAAAAATAAAGTGTTGGCATTATGAGGTTTATTTTTCTTTTAATATTTATTTATTTATTTATTTATTTTTGGCTGCATTGGTTCTTAGTTGTGGTGCACGGGCTCTTCTTTGCAGCGTGCGGGCTCCACGGCACGTAGGCACTGTAGTTGTGGCACACGGGCTCTGTAGTTGTGGCGCGTGGGCTCAGTAGTTGCGGTGGCACGTGGCTTCTCTCTAGTTGCAGCGCGCAGGCTCCAGAGCACATGGGCTCGGTAGTTGTGGTGCGTGGGTTCAGCAGTTGCGGCATGCGGGCTTAGTTGCCCTGTGGCACATGGGATCTTAGTTCCCCAACCAGGGATTGAACCCGTGTCCCCTGCATTGGGAGGCAGATTCTTAACCACTGGATCACCAGGGAAGTCCCGGCATTATGAGTTTTAATAAAATGAGGAGGGGGTGATGAGGAGACAAAGGCTTAGGAACATTTCTCAGCTTGCATTGAGATGGGGATTATTATATGTCAAGGAGAGAAAGCAAGACTTTTAGGGTTCTTGAATTCTGTGACTTCACGATCACATAGAAAAATGACTCAGACTTATGAACGAATTTATGGACTTGAGTGCTCTTTAAAGAATAACTGATCTCACAGAATACAGGGCTTTGGAGTCTGCAGACCTGGATTTGTCTGTGAACCCCACTACTTCCTACCTGTGTGACTCTAGGCAAGTTGTTTAGCTCTCCTGAGCCTCAGTTTTGACATCATTTAAAGAAGCATGCTGGTATGTGCCTCACAGGGTTGGTGTCAAAATTAAAGAAGGCGGTAGGGACTTCCCTGGTGGCACAGTGGATAAGACTCCACGATTCCAATGCAGGGGGCCCGGGTTCAATCCCTGGTCAGGGAACTAGATCCCACATGCATGCTGCAACTAAGAGTTCGTGTGCCACAACTAAGGAGCCTGTGTGCCGCAACTAAGGAGTGGGTGAGTTGCAACTAAGGAGCCCTGGAGCCGCAACTAAGGAGCCTGCCTGCTGCAACTAAGGCCCGGTGCAAATAAATAAATGAATAAAAAAGAGCCTGTTTAGTGGTTCCTCTAACTTTAAAAAAAAAAGAAGGTAGTAAAGTGCTTTACACAGGGCTTGGGACATCCTAAGCACCAAATATACATTAGTTAACTTTTTTATTGTTTTTGTTTTTTGTCTAGAGAAATAAAACTAAAAGATGTGCACTATTGTAGTGTTAAAAGCTTGGTTAAGTGCTTTGCCAAGTTCATGGGGAATTTCTCTTTTTGTAGGCTAGATTTTCACAATCAATAATCAGTTAATTGCTTCTTTCTCCTGTTTTATGGTAGCCTTGGAGCCCTGGACTCTCTTATACTCTAAGACCTCTGAGTTTATTTTAGGTTGACCTTCTTGTTCCTAAAGTGGAAACTGCTGCTAGCCTTTTTAGGGGCTGAGAGGAAAAAAACAGACTTTCCAGTAGTCTAGAAAATGGTTTCTTCCCAGAGAGCCAGATGAGGGGGGGAAATGATAGAAAATAAAAACTTGCAGCTAGAACAAGTAGTGTTCCTGTTTTGCTCTAGTGGAAATGACTGTTGTACATCATGGGCTGCAGTTGGCTGAAGGGCAAAAGAAAGGGCATTGCTAGGCAATTCTTGATTCTGAGTTGTGACCTCTTTAATTTCAAGCTAAAGACTTGAGTTGCTTCTACATCTTTAGTCTCCTCAGAACTCCAGTTCTCAGTATGCAGAACTGTAAGTGAATTTGTACACTCGATCATTTTCTGTGTAGTCAGCCTTCTTATCTTCCTCACTATACTGAAGTTCCTGGATTCAGACAAGCATAACTAAAAGTTAAACCCTGGTGTGTGTTCTGACAAGTGTGGCCTAGCTTTACACCCCAGCAAACCATTTAATTAAAGGTTAGGGAACTGAAGAACTCTTTTTTGTTTGTTTGTTTTTTGTTTTGTTTTGTGGTCCGCGGGCCTCTCACTGCTGTGGCCTCTCCCGTTGCGGAGCACAGGCACCGGACGCGCAGGCTCAGCGGCCATGGCTCACGGGCCCAGCCGCTCCGCGGCATGTGGGATCTTCCCGGGCCGGGGCACGAGCCCGTGTCCCCTACATCGGCAGGCGAACTCTCAACCACTGCGCCACCAGGGAAGCCCCAGAACTCTTGTTTTATTTCCAAAGGACTTTGATGTTTGTGCCCAGAGAGAATCACCTGAACCTCTTTAAGACTGTTTCTCTTCAGAGATAATGATACTTCTGCAGATGGTTGCTATGAAGAATCCATGAAAAGTGAAAGCACTTTGTTATGTATCATTCACTACATGAAATTAAGGACTGGTATCCAGAAAAGATGAGAACTCTAATTCAAAAAGATACATGCACCCCAATGTTCGTAGCAGCACTATTTACAATAGCCAAGACACGGAAGCAAACTAAATGTCCATCGACAGGGACTTCCCTGGTGGTCCAGTGGTTAAGAATTGCCTTCCAATGCAGGGGACCTGGGTTCGATCCCTGCTCGGGAAACTAAGATCCCACATGCTGCAGGGCAACTAAGCCCAAGCGCCGCAACTACTGAGCCCACGCGCTCTACAGCCTGCAAGCCACAACTAGAGAGAAGCCTGTGCGCTGCAACGCAAGACCCCACCTGCCACAACTAAGACCTGACACAGCCAAATAAATAAATATTTTTTAAAAATGTCCATCGGCAGATGAATGGATAAAGATGTGACATATACACACACACGCGCGCGCGCACACACACACACACACACACACACACACACACAATGGAATATTACTCAGCCATAAAAAAGAATGAAATCATGCCATTTGCAGCAACATGGATGGACCTAGATTATCATACTAAGTAAAGTAAATCAGAGAAAGATAAATATCATATGATATCATTTATATGTGGAATCTAAAAAAAGATACAAATGAACTTATTTACAAAACAGAAATAGACTCACAGACATAGAAAACAAACATGGTTACCAAAGGGGAAAAGGAGGGAGTGATAAATTGGGAATTTGGAGTTAATAGATACACACTACTATATATAAAATAGATAAACAGCAAGGACCTACTGTATAGCATGGGGAACTATATTCAATAACTATAATGGAAAAGGATCTGAAAAAGATATATGTATATGCTGAATCCCCTTGCCGTATACCTAAAACATTGTAAATCAACTATACTTCAATTATAAAAAAGAAATTAAGGGCTGGATACTGTCAGTCCTGTTTGTCTGTCCCCTATGGTGGTGGTCAAACTCCCTGAAGAGCAAGAACCATGTCTTTTTCATGTATATATTCTGGGTGTTTAGTACAATGCCAGGAACAGTTAGTAGTGAACACGTATTGGTCAAAAAGAGGAAGGGCAGGAAGGTAGCAAGTCTGAAGAGGTGCCATGGGTCCTCTGGTGGGCCAGTTATCTGCCTGTGTACCCCCATCAACAAGAAGATCCAGTGCGCATGGGCCTTACCAGGTTCAGACATCAAAGGAAAGATGCTGAGTCTCTACCATCGGACAGTAGGGGGAGCACGCACATCAGCAACAAAGATGCCAGTCTGCTGTTCACATCTCTTTGCTTTCACTTTATTTCCTTTAACATATATTATCCATGGTCTTAACAACTGACATAACTTATGATCTAAAAATTCTAATGAATAGTACAGAATACGCTCAGCAGGTGAAAGCTGGTCCCATCTACTCCCCATTTGTGCTTCTGCCCACGGACTGAGATCCTAAACTAGTTCCAGTACCTGTGTGACAAAGAAGAAAGAAATCTGGGCTGGAAATCAGGCAATCTGTGTGCCTTCTCCTCATTTATTTCTTTAGACTAATGGACACTACCTTTCCCGTCAACAAGACCAAGGAGAGGAGGTGATAAGAGGAAAATCATCCACATTCATTGCTTCAACCAAACATGGAGTATCTACCAGGCTCTGTTAGACCTGGTTCCTGGTAACCAAGATACAGGCCCTACTCTCTGGGAACTCCGGGGAAGGAATAAAGAGTAAAATGTTCCGAAAACAAAAAGCTGTGGGGGGCAAGGCTGCAAAAATGAACCTCACAAATACTAACCACATGGCCACTTTTTCAAATGCATACTATCTCAAATGACTCTGTGTCACTCCTGTTTGTAGATTCCTGTGGCACACAAACAGTACACCTGCAGTTTTCCACGTGGACAGTTGGTTTAGCCCGAGTTGGGACTGGTGGGTACCATGAAGTGTCTTAGACACCACTCGTTAAATCACTCAGTGCTCAGAGCTGCGGCTTCAAGGCTCTTTGCTGTGCTCTGCTTACGTGCCATACCCTGCCACTATGGCAACGAGAGAAAGCCCAGGTTCTTGGAATTCCTGCCCCATCAGTATTTCCCAGTTTCCTTAAGAAACATGTTTTAGGTGCCCATTACATGCCATGCGCTCAGACAGAGGGACACAGAAACGAATATAAGACACTGACTGCAGTTCACAATCCGTATCTGGTGGCAGACACAAACCTCTAACCTTAATTCTCCTCTTCTACAGCCGAAAAACCAGTTTCACATACACGGGTTCATTTAGGCCTCAAAACAGTCCTATGAGGGCAGAAGGTAATTCACCTAGGCACAGCGGGTTACAATTCACAAACCGCGTGACATTTGATCCTCATCTTGATCCCTCATTGCCTGCGAATTTAATAAAGGAGGAAACTGATGCTCAAAGAGGTGAATGAAGGTCTAGCTCTTAACAAGCATTTCAGCCAGTGCACTTACAGAGCCGGCAAAACCGCAAAATGCGGAGCGAGCGGCGGGCTGGGGACACTGCCTCAAGCGGCGGCGCGCACTCTCCCAGCAGGGGGAAGCTGTCAAGGCGACTGGAGAGCCTGTGCACCCAGGCTCCAGGAAGCTGCCGGGTCACGTGATCCGCCGGCTCCTCTCATGTGACCTCTCTACCGGAGGCGGGGGCCTTCGGCCAAGATGGCGGCCTACCTGCAGTGGCGGCGGTTCGTTTTCTTCGACAAGGAGCTGGTGAAGGAGCCACTGGGCAATGATGGGGCTGCTCCCGGGGCTGCGCCTGCCTCTGGACCCTCTGCTTCCAAGTTCCTTTGCCTCCCTCCTGGCATCACTGTCTGCGACTCAGGTCGAGGGAGCCTAGTCTTTGGAGATATCCTTCCTCTGGAGCTGCCTCTTCCTTCCCCGAATCCCTGAAGAGATACAGCTGGGATGAACTCTGTCCGTCAGAGGGGTTCGTGTTACGTGCCACTTTCCTTTAGATGGGCGCCCAGTGCTCCTTCTGTGGTCCGAGGGAAGAAAGGAGGAAGTCCGTTCTCTAACTTGTTGCCAACTGAGCGAACAGTCCTGGGCGAGTCATTTAACCTCTCTGGGCTTCAATTTCCTTATCTGCAAAAGGGGCGTAAAAGTTCGGCAAGGTTTTGTTGTTGTTGTTGCTGTTTTCTTTTAAGATCGATGAAAAGAACGGATGCAAGTTGGCTTTAAAAGATGAATATGTGAGGTGTCATTATCTCCCCAGCCCAGTATTGTGGGGGAGGAGTTAAATGAGACCATGAGTTTTCTGCTTTGTTTTTCATAATGCTGCCACTAAACTCGGGCCTTTCTTTTCTAGTCTTTTTAAGATGGGGAGTTCCCAGAAGATAATCTGTGGAAAAACCCTTGAAAAATTTAAAGAGTTTTATGTATGTTAGTTGTTATTTGGGTTCTGGCCTAAATATAAGTATCTCTCCTTGGAAAGGAGGCTCCTTGACTACTCTGCACACATGGAAGGCCAGATCTGGTTCTTGCCCCGCTCCCTACAGCTTACCGGGTTCCAGGCCTACAAACTACGGGTGACACACCTGTACCAGTTGAAGCAGCACAACATTCTGGCATCTGTTGGTGAGGATGAAGAGGGGATCAACCCCCTGGTGAGTCCTAGAAAGGAAATGGGAAAGACCCAGGAGCCTGGGAATGGCTGTTTGTTGGAGGGTGACTAGCATTCATACATCTGAGGTCTGTCCACAGGTAAAGATCTGGAACCTGGAGAAGAGAGATGGTGGCAATCCACTCTGCACTCGAATCTTCCCTGCCATCCCAGGGGCAGAGCCGACTGTTGTATCTTGTTTGACTGTCCATGAAAATCTCAACTTTATGGCCATCGGTAAGCAGAAAGAAGGCAAAGCTAACACCCCATGATTCTTTATAGATTTTCTTCAGAGTTGCTTCTGCAGCTCATCTTCACTGTTTTCATGAGACCATTTTGTACTGAACTGATGCGTTTGAGATTTTAAAGTTTTGGATGGGAAAGCATTTAGTTTTGTTCTTTGAAAATGAGTCAGTGAGTCCTGATCTTCATGGTAACCACTGGAGAAGTTGGGTATGAGGAGGAAGATTGTCACTTCTAACAAGTGCCTCAAGTGGTCTTTTTCCCCTTCTGTGCTTCCTGATCTATTCAGCCTCAATAAAATGCTGTTTCTTGCTCTCCTGCAGGTTTCACAGATGGCAGTGTTACATTGAACAAAGGGGACATCACTCGGGACCGGCATAGCAAGACCCAGATTTTGCACAAGGGCAACTATCCTGTTACCGGACTGGCCTTTCGCCAAGCAGGAAAGACCACTCACTTGTTTGTTGTGACAACTGAGAATGTTCAGGTATGACCAGGACCTCCACTGTTACGGGCAGGCAGGAAAGGCTTTAACATTGCTCAGGGGGCTAGGGTAAGGAACTGACAAAAGAGGTAGAATTCCTGCAGTTTTCATCATACAACCTTGAGTCATTTGCCCAGCTTAATATTTTATTTCCTCCCTTAGGAGACTGGGAAGAGTTAGAGCTAGGAAAAGAACTCTTGGTCTTGTAGTAAAAGACCTAAGTTTTTCTCCTAATTAACTTAAGAGACACTGGATAAGTTGCTTTACTTCTCTGGTTCCTGTGCTCCTAATTTATAACAGCTTAGTCTCAGCAATAGTTTTGTTTTGTTTCAGCAATGGCTTTTGGATAAAGCAGTAAAATTCTCTTGCTTGCTAAATACCTGTAGTAAGTAGTGATAGTATATACAGAGGAAAGAAATGTAGTCTTTGCTTATATATATAATAGATGGCTTATATATTTAATAGATGGGTGGTGGTTAATGGAGATGGCAAGCAGCCAGGGAAAGTCTTAGGGTGCTAAGAATTAAGACGAGAGAGCCAATATGGAGGTGGAGATACCTTTGGGAAGGCTTAGATGCCTCCTCCTCAAAGGGAGCCTGTTAACCCCTCTCTTACTTCCTGCAGTCCTACATAGTTTCTGGAAAGGACTACCCTCGTGTGGAGTTGGACACCCACGGTTGTGGTCTGCGCTGCTCAGCCCTAAGCGACCCTTCTCAGGACCTGCAGTTCATAGTGGCAGGGGATGAATGTGTCTACTTATACCAGCCTGATGAACGGGGGCCCTGCTTCGCCTTTGAGGGCCATAAACTCATTGCTCACTGGTTTAGAGGCTACCTTGTCATTGTCTCCCGTGACCGGAAGGTTTCTCCCAAGTAAGGACTCCACGGAGGAGCAAAAGGGAGAGGGCTGAACTTGTTCCCCAGAATTAACCTGATTTTAAACTCCTAATGCCTGGATTCCGTCAATCTCCTATTTGGTTTTAGGTAGATTGTGCTTACACCTAGACTCAGTTATAATGGGGTTTTTTTTGTTTTTTTTTTGCTGAAAAGTGTGTGATTTTGCTGCAGACATTTGCTGAGCAGCCCTGATGTGCTAGAATGCTCCAGGGAATTTGGGACCTGGTGTTGGGATTTTTACTCCTTGGTCAAAATGAATTGGATAGAGGAACAAGGGACTGAGTAGTGGAGAAATTGGAAAGTTCTGGGAGATGCAAGCCAGGGCGTTTTTTTTCTCTGAGCCACCAGAAAGGGCGATGGGGTCTTCAGCATGATGCAAGTGATCCTTGTCAGATGTCAGTTTTCATTCAGTACTAAGCTCAGTGGCCTACATACACCAGGCACTAATTATTTGTTAAATAATGGATGTTGGAATGTAGTTAATTTTTCAGTCTGTTGCCTGTATTAATTATAGGATCCTAAAGGGTAAGACCAGGTCTATATGTTCTCTTCCTACAACTGCCAGCGCCGTGCTAAATGTTACAGGATGAGCTGCTAGAGGGGCCAGAGTGGTGTCTTGTTCTGGGTGGAATGGGCAGCATCAAAGTTGTATTGGAAAGGAAATCGAGGGGAGCTGAGACAGAGGTGGTACAAATATCTGGGTCTTTCTCTTTCCCACACAGGTCAGAGTTTACCAGCAGGGACTCCCAGAGCTCCGACAAGCAGATTCTTAACATCTATGACCTGTGCAACAAGTTCATAGCCTATAGCACCGTCTTTGAGGATGTAGTGGATGTGCTTGCTGAGTGGGGCTCCCTGTACGTGCTGACGCGGGATGGGCGGGTCCACGCACTGCAGGAGAAGGACACACAGACCAAACTGGAGGCAAGGCCACCAGATTCCCAGAGCTGGCCGTGGGCACCCAGATGCAGCTCTAGGAACAGGCTCCCCAAGTCCATTGGCCAGGGTGTTTCCTTCCCTTTGGGTCACTTACTCAGCTCCCTTAGGGTAGGATTACAAGGCCAGTGGCCTGGGATGAGGCCTTAGAGGGAAGCAGTGGCTGGGAGCCTGAGCCCACTCTCAGGGTCCACTCTGCCTGCCTGTAGAGAACCTTGTGAGGCGAGCTGATGTTGTTCTTGGGGGTATCTGAGAGGTGTTACCCTGTCTAAGATCTAGGCTGATCGGGGCTTCACAACTGTCTGCCTTGTGTGTTGTGGGTGCGTTCTGGGAAGGTGTCTTCTCAGGACTGCTTCTTCCAGTTTTTTAATCTCTCTTCCCTTCCAGATGCTGTTTAAGAAGAATCTATTTGAGATGGCGATTAATCTGGCCAAGAGCCAGCATCTGGACAGTGATGGATTGGCCCAGATCTTCATGCAGTATGGGGACCATCTCTACAGCAAGGGCAACCATGATGGGGCTGTCCAGCAGTATATCCGGTCAGTCTGGAGGCGCTTTAGGATATAGCTGTGAATGCAGGGACAGGCAGCCAGATAGGTTAAAACCTGCACTTGGGGAAGGAGGGTGGACTCCACTGTGAACCGTCTTTTTTTCCTCCAGAAACTGTGATGCCTCAAGTGAGAAGACAGTATACCTTATTGGAAAGGGAATGTTTTAGGTCAAATATTACATGACCAGCATGCAGTTGAGCTGATGAGTATCTGTTATTTTAGATGTTAACTTGACCTTTGTTAATACTCATTTTGATAAGATTTTTTAAAGGGAAAAGGGTATTCATCTCTTGCTTCCACACTTTCTTCCCTCAATACTAATTCTTAAATTAATAAGGGGTCTTAAGAACCTGTCTAGCCTCTTTCCCAACCTCTCTCGAATTCCTGTTTTCAGCCAAGTTTAAGAAACAGTGCTCTGGAGCCTTGCTTCTCGTGTGATCCATGGTCTAGTATAATCGATATTGCCTGGGATTTTGTTAGAATTGCAGAATCTCAGGCCTTACTCCAGACATGCTGAAACAGAATTTGCATTTTAAGAAGATCTTCAAGTGATTCCCATGCACATGAAAGTTTGAGAAGTACGCTGACCCCAATGCTATTTGATGCATATGTCTCCCTAGAACCATTGGAAAGTTGGAGCCATCGTATGTGATCCGCAAGTTCCTGGATGCCCAGCGCATCCACAACCTGACGGCTTACCTGCAGACCCTGCACCGGCAGTCCCTGGCCAATGCCGACCACACCACCCTACTGCTCAACTGCTACACAAAGCTCAAGGACAGCTCGAAGCTGGAGGAATTCATCAAGGTGCAGGGTGGTGTTGGCGGGGGATTCCGTGAGGGCCCCACTGAGCATGAGGGGCTCCACCAGGGCTGCAGAGACAGGGAAGAGCTGACCTTATTTGGGGACCAGAGTCCTCTGGTCTATAAACTAGGAAAAGGAATAGCCTTCTTTGCGAGTTTTCTCCTGTTTTCTCTCTCAGTTTTTTTTTTTTTCTTTTTGGCTGCACTGCGTGGCTTGCCAGATCTTAGTTCCCCCACCAGGGATCAAACCTGGACCCCCGGCAGTGGAAGCGCAGAGTCCTAACTACTGGACCGCCACAGAATTCCCACCCCTCTTGTTTTTTGATGCCAGAATTTCTCGTGGTATCTAAGCCCAGGGAAGCCCTGTGTTCCCAGACAAGTCCCTCTAATAGTAGAGGCAGAGGAAGACTTTTGGAGAGGCAGGATAACAGTGCTTTAAAAGCATCAACTTTTGGACTTCTCTGGTGGTCCAGTGGTTAAGACTCCATGCTTCCACTGCAGGGGGCACGGGTTCGATTCCTGGTTGGGGAACTAAGATTCTGCATGCTGCTCAGCGCTGCCAAAAAAAAAAAAAAAAAAAAGCATCAACTTTTTTATTGCCTTAAGAATCTGGTTTTAGAATCAGATGCATATTTCCTTTCCGTTCCCCAACCACAACCTCTCTATGACTGGTTTTGTCTAATGTCTCCCTGGCAGACAAAGAGTGAGAGTGAAGTCCACTTTGATGTGGAGACAGCCATCAAGGTCCTCCGGCAGGCTGGCTACTACTCCCATGCCCTCTATTTGGCTGAGAACCATGCACATCACGAGTGGTACCTGAAGATCCAGCTAGAGGACATCAAGGTAGGTGAGCCTCTTGACACGGGCAGGACCCTGTTCTTTTTCTAGGACATCCCTGGGATGCTGAAAGTGCTTCCTGGTGGGTGAGGCAGGATCACGTGCTTACTCTGCCCTTTGCCTCTCCACAGAATTATCAGGAAGCCCTTCGATACATTGGCAAGCTACCTTTTGAGCAGGCAGAGAGCAACATGAAACGCTACGGCAAGATCCTCATGCACCATATACCAGAGCAGACGACCGAGTTGCTGAAGGGACTTTGTACCGACTATCGGCCCAACCTTGAAGGCCGAGGCGATAGGGAGGCTCCAGGCTGCAGGGTGAGGCCTCAGGGAGAATGGCTTTTGGACAGCAGGGATCACCTTAGCAGCCCAAATACCGAGCCCCCTCACTCGGCCACCTCTCCTCCCTTGCCGTCCTAGGCCAACTCAGAGGAGTTCATCCCCATCTTTGCCAACAACCCGCGGGAGCTGAAAGCTTTCTTAGAGCACATGAGTGAGGTGCAGCCTGACTCCCCGCAGGGCATCTATGACACACTCCTTGAGCTGCGACTCCAGAACTGGGCTCACGAGGAGGAGCCGCAGGTGAGACCTGGCAAAGTGGCCGGAGGCGCTGGAGAAAAAACTGCTTCCATTTCTTTCCTGGTTGCCTCTTGCTGCTTTCTTTAGACCAATAACACCTCACCCTTGGGGGCTAAATGGTCCCCCGTGAAGAGGAAGTTGGACTGAGGGAAAGAGATAGTTGACTTGCCTGGTCCTGAGAGGCCTTGTCGTTTTTCCCTGATGTCCAGCAGCTGTACCCTCCTCTTTTAGGTCAAAGAGAAGCTTCACGCAGAGGCCATCTCCCTACTGAAGAGTGGTCGCTTCTGTGATGTCTTTGACAAAGCCCTGGTCCTCTGCCAGATGCACGACTTCCAGGATGGGGTCCTTTACCTCTATGAGCAGGGGAAACTGTAAGAGTCTGGGGAATCTCAGGGAAGGGGAACGTAGCCGAGTCACTTGTGGGGGACAGCCGCTGATGTGCGCCTTGCCCGGTCGCAGGTTCCAACAGATCATGCACTACCACATGCAGCACGAGCAGTACCGGCAGGTGCTCACCGTGTGCGAGCGCCACGGGGAGCAGGAGCCCTCCCTGTGGGAACAGGCACTCAGCTACTTCGCCCGCAAGGAGGAGGACTGCAAGGAGTACGTGGCGGCCGTGCTCAGGCACATCGAGAGCAAGAACCTCATGCCGCCTCTTCTAGGTGCTCCGGAGGACAGGGCGGGTGGCTGGGTGCGGGCTGCCGGCAGTCGGGCTCTGGGGCAGCGGCCCTTCAGTTCTATCCAGAGGGCTGCTTGGTTCACGGTCTTGTTTCCTCCCGGACCCCCATCTCAGTGGTGCAGACCCTGGCCCACAACTCCACGGCCACCCTGTCTGTCATCCGGGATTACCTGGTCCAAAAACTGCAGAAGCAGAGCCAGCAGATCGCGCAGGACGAGCTCCGGGTGCGGCGCTACCGAGAGGAGACCACCCGTATCCGCCAGGAGATCCAGGAGCTGAAGGCGAGGTACTTGGCATCCAGAATTGTGGAGGCGTCCGGGGATAACACTGTTCTTCACAGGGTGTCATTTTTCAAAGACAGAGGATTGTATGGAGTATGTTTGAGCATTTCATTCTTGAAGATCGGTTTTGATGGAGGAATTCCGAAGAATGATTTACTACGTAGAACGTGATTTATTGGGCTTTGGAGGATATTATCTTGTAGCAGGTGCTTTTCGTGGGTTGGATGGACCTGCTGGGAGGGTGCTGAGACTCCCTGCAGGCCCAGCGTGGGGTCCTCCCGTGACCCCCTTTAGGTGGTAAGAAGAGCAGGGCCTCGTACTTCCTTAACGGGGACCTCTCTCTCCTCATTGCCTCCAACTGCCTTCTCTCTCCACATGGTTCCTGGCCCTGCCCTCACTTTTTGCCACTCTTTTCTGGTCTCCCTTGCCTGTAGTCCGAAGATTTTCCAGAAGACCAAGTGCAGCATCTGTAACAGTGCCTTGGAGTTGCCCTCAGTCCACTTTCTCTGCGGCCACTCCTTCCACCAGCACTGCTTTGAGAGTTACTCAGAAAGTGATGCTGACTGCCCCACCTGCCTCCCTGAAAACCGCAAGGTCATGGATATGATTCGGGCCCAGGAACAGAAGCGAGATCTCCATGATCATTTCCAGCACCAGGTGGGGATGACGTGACTCGCCCGCCCACAGGGAGGTGGTGAGCGCTGGGGACTGGTGTTCTTTTCTCCTCCTCCTCTGGGGTTTTTTTAAAAAAAACATTTTTTATTTCTTTAATGTATTTTATTTATTTATTTTTGGCTGCATCGGGTCTTCGTTGCTGTGCGCAGGCTTTCTCTAGTTGTGGCGAGCGGGGGCTACTCTTCGTTGCGGTGCGCGGGCTTCTCGTTGCGATGGCTTTTCTTTTTTTTTTTTAAAGAGATGGAATGAGGCGTTCTGTTTTATTTTGATTGATTGATTGATTTTTGGCCGTGTTAGGTCTTCGTTGCTGTGCGCGGGCTTTTTATCTAGTTGCATTGAGCGGGGGCTACTCTTCGTTGCGGCGCACGGGCTTCTCATTGTGGTGGCTTCTCTTGTTGTGGAGCATGGGCTCTAGGTGCGCGGGCTTCAGCAGCTGTGGCACGTGGGCTCAGTAGTTGTGGCTTGTGGGCTCTAGAGCGCAGGCTCAGTAGTTGTGGCGTGTGGGCTTAGTTGCTCTGAGGCATCTTCCCGGACCAGGGCTCGAACCTGTGTCCCCTGCATTGGCAGGTGGATTCTTAACTGCTGCGCCACCAGGGAAGCCCGTCCTGTGGGTTTTTGACTCGCAACTCTTCTCTTTCCCTGCAGCTCAAGTGCTCCAACGACAGCTTCTCTGTGATTGCTGACTACTTTGGCCGAGGTGTTTTCAACAAATTGACTCTGCTGACCGACCCGCCTACAGCCCGACTGACTGCGAGCCTGGAGGCCGGGCTGCAGAAGGACTTGCTCATACACGCCAGGAGGGGCACTTAAGCGGCTAGTGGGAGGGGTGTGATGGTGGAGGCCCAGCAGCAGGGACACAGGGGGATGGAGACAGGGCTGTTGCAAGGAGTTAGGCAGACATGCCCAGGACTCTGCTCTCATCTGATGCCATAGCCCTCAGGACTTAAGAGGACTTTCTTTTCCTGCCTCCTTCTTCGGCCAACCTGCCATTTCTCCTGTTGACTTTTTGAGCAGTGTAGATCATTCCAGACCAGAGGGGGAGGGCACCTCAGCAACCTCAGAGTCTGGACAATAGCGGCTTTATTCTCTATCCAAGAGCACCAGGCTGTGCTTGGGTCCTGGCTCCCAGAGTCTATAAATAAAAGCATATAATGATTTCGGGGTTGAAGGATTTATTCTGGGGACTTCCTGGTGATTCTTAACTGTGCAAAATGTACTTCTTTTCCTCTGCTCTCCTAGAGCTCCCCTTCCCTTCCTACAGAGTTCCTTGAAGATGATGTTGACAAGACTTCATTCCAGTAATGAGTGGGGCCTATGGCATCTAGTAGAATTCATTTGAAGAACCTCTGCAAAGCCCTGAGCCCCAAGAGCAGCCCGGATTGAGGACTCTGCTCTATAGTGTGGCTGGTCTCTGTGGCTCTTGTATGGACAGAGTATTCAAGCTGGAGGCAGATTCTGGTGGGGAGCCTTGGGCTTTAAAGCCTGCCTTCATAATGGGTGGGTTGGTGTCTCGCTGTATTCAGCACCAGATGATAAGCAGGATAAAAGGGCCTTTATTGAAACATTTTGTTCCCTCTTCGAAGTCGTCAGCTGAAGTTTGTGTTGCTAAGTGTCTGCGTGTAATTGGGGTTACACTGCCCGTTGGAAAATTGCTCCTATGGGTTAATTAAAAGAAGTAACTTGGACATTGTGGTTTAGGTAGTATTTAGAAGAGGCGGATAGAGTACACTACATTGGTAGCAGCTAAGAATACAGACTTTGGATCAGCTGCCCTGAGCTTGATTCTTAGTTTCACTTAGGGCAACTCTGAACCTTCTCTGAACCTCAGTTTCTTCGTCTGTACATGAGGAATTACAACATCTTTCTAGTACGGCTGTTATGAAGGTCAAAGGAGCCAATCAATGGATGTGTTACTGGTCCCCAAGAGGTCAGTGACCCCTCAGTGGGTCCTTTGCCTGGAGTTGCAAATTCCGGTCAAACAAAACCATGTTCGGTATAGCAGAGCAGAAACTATTCATTGATCAAGGAATGGAGAAGGGAGAGCACATGCTTTAAAGACACCTTCTCCCCCAAGGGAGGGCAGTAAGAGAATTTAAGGGATAGGAGGCAGACATGTTATCAGGGCTCTAGGAAAGGGGCAGAGATTTCGGGGGGGTGGGGAGCTGGGGCATCACAGTCTTCCACACGGCAGGAATTGCACCTAGCAGAGTACAAATATCCCCCTTGCGCGGGGATCTTGGCATGGTAACGAAGCTAAGGTAGCTTTAGGACACCACCAGATCCTGTGGTCAAGTCAGAGCTAGTTCGGGGCTGTTGACCACTGTATATCTCTTAAAGCTCAGTTGCAAAACATCTCTCAAATACCAGGTGCTTTTGAAACACATAGAGATAAGTCAAGGCTGGAATCTTGTAGCCCTCGGGCTGGTATGGATGAGGTGTCCAGTTTTTTGAAAGTGGTTAATACATGGTTATTAGTACTGTTAATGGGTAAAGCACTTTTACTCACAAGCCCTTGTCCCACTAACACTAATAATGTGTTGGCACTCCCATTTCAGTTATTTGTCTTTAGTTGCCTACTTCGGGGTTGTAGCAGAAGAAGCACCACATAAGCTGCACTAATTGCTTGTGCCACGGCTAAGGAGATAAAGCTGTGGAATTCTGGGTGACTAGCTTTCAGAAGCAGGCCTCTTTTATTAGTAGACGTTGAATGCAGCCTGGGGGCATGGTACGTTGATCAAGTAGCCTTTAACTTCCGATGCCGCATTGTAGGGTTAGTATCCTTTTCCTCTCGGCACGCCTACTTTTGGTGTATTGACGTTTCCTTGGGTGGCGGTAGGAGGGAGTGCAAAGAACTTACTTTTGTGGATAAATCCGGGAAGCATATCTTGGCCACTGACCATCGGTATTACTGGCCAGGTAAAAGTAAAAATGAACAGTTGGTGGGTCTGGGTCTCAAACGGGGAAGACCGGGGCCAGCCTCGGGGAGTAGAGGCGGTAACCCAAGGTAAGGTCTTTCTCTGTTGCAATCGTTCTAATTCCCGCCCAGGGGAGGTCCAGCCGCTCTGGGGCGGGGCCGGAAGTGACGCAGGCCCTTAGCGGAGTCGGGAGTGTGTGGCTGCTGGAGTATTGCGAGCTCCGCGTGCGCCCAGTGCCCGGCCTGCCGGGGCCTTCGGCTTGCCCGACTCCGGAGGACATTGGCAGCAGCCCCCGGCCTACTTCCCGCGCACAGCCATGTCTGGTAACGGCGACGCGGCCGCAACGGCGGTGAGTCCTGAGCCGGTGACCCTCGCAGCTTCGGTCTTCTGCACTAGCAGTGCCACGATTGGCCCCAAGTTGCCCTTCTCCGTCGTCAATTGGTCGGGACGATTATCCGTCTGTTTTTTTTTTTTTTTTTTTTTGGTTCGAACAGTTTTTAAAGGGCCAGCAGCTGGGTTGTCCTTAGGGGAATCAGTGAGCGGTGGGGGCGGACTTAAGAGCAGATGGATTGTCTCGAACGGAACCCCGTTCCTGCGGGGATCTGGATGGGATTCCATGAGGCATGGCTTCCACGGCTCTAGATGTAGTGACCCAACACAGGAAAATTCGTCTGCACGAGATAGGGTGCTATTCCCCGGGATCCCTTCACACGAGACATGTCCGAGTCGAGATTCAGCCACTTTGGGGAAGTGTTCCATTTTGGATCCAGAGAGGAGAGTGTCCCTCGAATTCTCCGAACTGCACGCAATCGTCTTGGAAGTGCACCTTCTCCGCTTTTTTTCTTTTTAATGTACACCCAGCCCCAGCCTACACGCAAAAGTCCCCAACTGAGACACATCATTGGGTTACTACTATGGACGGGGGACGCCCTCGGGCCTTCCTATTCCTAGCCTGGGGTCCCAGCTCTGGGCTTGTGCAGATGCAAACTGCAGAGTCCATGAGGCCAAAGTCCGCCTGAGATAAGAAAGGAGTGGGGCAGCTTCCTATCTCTCCCTGACCCATGTGCTGGTAAGGAGGGGGATTCTCTGCCATTGCTGACATTCCTGAGTGCTGGACTAGGAGTAAGAAGATCTGGATTCCAGCTCTCTACCCATGATTAACCCTGTGGCCCTGGGCAAGTCACTTTGCTCCTCAGAGCCAGACTTTGCTTCTGTAACATAGTTCCAGAGATGCCTGCCCTGTCTACCTGATAGGTTGTTATGAAGATTAAAAGCAATAGCTCTAGGATATACATGCTCAATAAGGAATTTTTTACTGGAACAATTTGACTTGAATATGCTATGCAGAATCAATGAAATTAAGGGATTGTTTGAACATAGCAGTTTCTGGGACCTTAGATTCCTTTCTGTGGGCTCCCTGTGGCCCAGAATTTTTTTTTTTTTTTTTTTTTGTGGTACGCGGGCCTCTCACTGTTGTGGCCTCTCCCGTTGCGGAGCACAGGCTCCGGACGCACAGGCTCAGCGGCCATGGCTCACGGGCCCAGCCGCTCCGCGGCATGTGGGATCTTCCCGGACCGGGGCACGAACCCGTGTCCCCTGCATCGGCAGGCAGATTCTCAACCACTGCGCCACCAGGGAAGCCCGGCCCAGAATTTTAATTGCCATGTTTAGCATTTCAAACCTAGCCTAATTTGCTTAGGGTCCCCCAGGGTTTATTTATTGGAGAAGTGATAGCTATGGAGTAGACTAGAGTCCAAGAGCAGCCAGCTGTCACCTCCTCCAGCAACAGAGGCCTCCCGATACCTGACTGCAGAAGAACTCTGTAGGATGAAGATCCCAGAACAGGGGAAGTTGATAGTATCTATAGTGACCACTGTCTGATCTGGGAAGAAATAGGACCTCAGACTGAAGAACCCAGTTCTGCCTGCTTGGCACTGAATACCTTTGGCCAAGGTGCCCTGGCAAGAGGAAGAGGCATGTCCCTTTGAGTTCTTGGCTTGGTCTCTGACATCCTAATATTTCCTTCGTGGTGAAACCAGAGGCTGCACTCTAGGTGAATGGACATTAGACAGCTTACCCTCTTAGTCTTACAGAATATCAAAAGCAGAAGATACTTGAGTGCAAACTTCTTCATTTTATAGATGAACAAACAGGTTTATAGATGAACAAATAAGATGATGTGTTCAAGTTCGCCCAGCCAAGAGGCTGAGCAGGACTATACGTCAGATCTGTTGACCCCAGTCCTTTACGTATGCATTCCGTCCAGATTACGGGATCCGTAGTGTGGCAGCTGTGGGGTAGCTCTTATGGCATCTAGGTGGCCCTGAAGCTTTCTCAAGTGCCGCTCTGTTGTGGACCCTGAACTTGTCCTCAGTGACTCAGCTCACGTTCCCCTGTGTGGCCCCAGCTGTCCTGCCCCTGCTTGCTGCAGGCCCCACCCTCCCTGGCGCCAGACTGATAGACCTTATCTCTCTACCCACCTTGCTGAGTGCAGCATTCCTACTGCCTTAGCTTGGATGGGCTTCAGGGCTTAGTGTCCTGGTCATTACAGCAACAGCAGGTCCTACTGTCACCTCTCTGGTCTCTGCTTCTCTGGATCCCTGGGGAGGCAGAAGGTATTGGGGAAGGTAAAGGGACCAGTCTTGGGGAGGGGTGTGTTTCCCCACTCCGAGGCTCAGCTGGCCACCGGCCAGGGGCTGAGGTTCCTTTCTTCCAAGCCAGTGATTCTGGTTCTTGGACAAGGTGTTGAGGAACACAAAGAGCAGCAGGGACTGTGACCTGGGGACCTTTTCTGCAGGAAGAAAACAGCTCAAAGATGAGAGTGGTTCGCGTGGGTACCCGCAAGAGCCAGGTGAGTGTAAGTACCGGGGTGGAGGAGGTTTTTCGGAAGACTTCTGTGTTCACAGTATTATAAGTTGGGGGGCCCAGAGCGTTCTCAGCAGCTCGGGGATGGAGGAAATGGGGTGACTGAGTATCAAATCCCATGCAGAATGACATTGCATTCTGTAAAGAGATAGTCCCTGGGCTGGGAAGTTGGGGTGCAGAGGACTCCCAGGCCAGACCCCTCCCCTTCCTAGGTGGGCATTCAATCCCTTCTCTGAATTCCAATCCTTTCAGGATCTCCCTGACCCTGTGAGGGTCTGACCTTAGGGTAGTGGCCAGAGGACCGGACTAACCTGAATTTCTACCCCCAGCTGGCCCGCATACAGACAGACAGTGTGGTGGCAACGCTGAAAGCCTTATACCCAGGCCTGCAGTTTGAAATCAGTGAGTTTTCTGGACAGGAATGGAAGCTAATGGGAAGCCTTTAACCCCTGGAGGGGAGAACACAGTGTTTCTGGCTTTGTCTTGGACCAAAGCCTGGTCCTGTTGCCTCTGAGAATTCTTCTTGGCTGTCCCCAGTTTGGAGGGCCCTTCCCTTCTCAAAACACCTCCAGCTCTGACTGCCTGGGCTAGCCTGGCATTTAACATCTGCTTTGGGTCTTTTTTTGATTACATCTGGTCTTTCTCCTAGATCGTACATTCCCAGAGGGTAGGGACTGGGGCTTACATGCCTCTGTATCCACCAACAATCTTAGCACAAGTGCTGAGCTCAGTAGGGGCTCAATAAATGCTGATCACTGAACATGTGATTGGTTGATTCTCTCCTCAGTTGCTATGTCCACCACAGGGGACAAGATTCTTGATACTGCTCTCTCTAAGGTAACAACATTTTCCATCCAACCCTTTTCCCTCTCCTCTTTCCTTCCCCCAAAAGATTCACCCTGAGGCTCTTTCTTGCCTGGCAGATTGGAGAGAAGAGCCTGTTTACCAAGGAGCTGGAACACGCTCTGGAGAGGAATGAGTAAGTGAAAGCAGGGAGCATGGCGCCCTCCCAGGCTCTCGCTAGGACCCCAGTGCACATCAGACCTGGGTATCAGCTAGACTGTTGGGCTTAAACGGTTGGATAGGCTAGAGAGGGGCTCATATATGAGTTTTTCAGGCTCAGAAAAAGAGAGTGTCCTGGTTCTGAGCCATCTGGCTGCCTGGGGTGCAGGACTGGCTGGGGAGGGGGGTGAAAGGGAGGGTAGGAGGAGAGCGGGTCTCTGGGACCCAAGGTCTCAGAAAGGCCTGCTTCCTGAACTGCTCTAGGCTCTGCCAGTGACGTACAGGCAGGAGTGGGTGGAGAAGGGCTGGGGACATGCTGCTCAGACCCCTTCTCCTTCCCTCTCTGCCATCTCTCTAGAGTGGACCTGGTTGTTCACTCCCTGAAGGACCTGCCCACGGTGCTTCCTCCTGGCTTCACCATTGGAGCCATCTGCAAGTAAGAGTCCTGCCAGTCAGGCGGCCTCGGCATGGGGTAGACATCATATTAACCTTGACTTTTCCCTTTGGGACTTGGCCCTCTGCCTCTAGGCTGTCTCTTCTGCCCTGAGGAGTGTCAAGCATGGCAGAAAACTCAGAAAATGCCAGTTAGTTGACTATTGAGAGAGCCTGGAAGTGACCTGAACCGAGATCTCTCCCTTATTCTATGACTTTCCCTCCATCCCCAGGCGGGAGAGCCCCTATGATGCTGTGGTCTTTCACCCAAAATTTGTTGGGAAGACCCTAGAAACCTTGCCAGAGAAGAGGTGAGTGGGGCCTGGATAGGCATCTTGGTGGGATGTGCACAGAAGATGGAGGGGTGGGAGGAGGAGGAAAGGAACAGTGCCTGCCTAGTTAAATCTCATGCGAGTTAAATCTCATTTTAAACCATCTCTCTGAGCAGCGTGGTGGGAACTAGCTCCCTGCGGAGAGCGGCCCAGCTGCAGAGAAAGTTCCCACATCTGGAGTTCAAGAGTATTGTATCCTTTTAGCGGAGGGAGGAGGCAGCAGCCAAGGAGGAAGACCAGGTCCAGAGGGCCCTGGGAGTTGTGAGAGTGGAAGGGGCTTCCAGAGGAAGTGGACCATGGATGCAGTGGACTGCCTGTCCTCCCATTCATCCACCCATCCATCCATCCATCCATTCATTCATAATCCTTTCATGTTTTCTTAGCCCCAGGCAAGTGCCTGGCACTGGGGATATGGTGAGCAAGATCAACATTGTCCCTGCTTACACGGAGTTTGCATTTTAGTTCTGGAAACAGACAACCAGGCATTGATCATACAGAGTGATACTGAATAATGATTACATCGAGGGAGGGGGGTTGGAGGGGTGCTTCCATTTTCATTTAAATTTAAATAATTAAAATTTTGTTTTATTATAGTTGATTTACAACGTTGTTTTAGTTTCTGGTATATAGCAAGTTTAGTTAGTTTCTGTATGTATGTATGTATGTATGTATATATACATATTCCTTTTCATATTCTTTTCCATTGTAGTTTATTGCAAGATATTGAATATAGTTCCCTGTGCTATATAATAGGACCTTGTTGTTTATTTTACATATAGTAGTTTGCATCTGCTAATACCAAACTCCTAATTTATCTCCCCCCATCCCCTTTCCCCTTTGGTAACCATAACTCCATTTTTATTTTATATTCTACTATATTGTTTTGATTTTTACAATGTTATATGTTTATAAAACTGATTTTCAACATAGTATTTGCTAAGTGCTCCAGTGCGCAAAGTAGGGCATTCTCTGGAAGCTTCTAGCTGGAACATCTAAACACAGACTTGAGAGTCAGGGAAGGCTTCTCAGAGGTCTTGTAACCTTGGGCAAGTTATTAAATAAATGAAAACCTCTCTATCATTTTTCTCATCTGTAAAATGGAGATGATAATACTACTACCTACGTCATAGGGTTGTGAAAATTAAATGAATTGACATATCTAAAGCACTTGAGAACAGCGTCTGGCATGTAGTAAGTATGAGGTAAGTGTTAGCTGTTGTCATTAAGCTGAGAACTCAAAGGTGAGAAGTTAGCAGATTGAGAGACTCAGGCAAAGGGAACAGCATAAGGCTCCAGACTGCCCAAAGCTTGTGGTCCTTAGCACCTCTCCACAGCGGGGAAACCTCAACACACGGCTTCGGAAGCTGGATGAGCTGCAGGAGTTCAGTGCTATCATCCTGGCCGCAGCTGGCCTGCAGCGCATGGGCTGGCAGAACCGGGTGGGGCAGGTAGGGCCTGCCACTCTTCCCTCCCCAGATGATCTTCATCTCCTTCCTGCCTGTGTTCTCTTTTTGAATACCCACCTCTAACAGTGCAAGCTGGAAAAGGGTCCCAGGTTGGGAAGACTGGGGATCAGAGGCCAAACTCCCACTTTTGCTTCTCCAGCCCTTCTGTATGCTAGGAAAGCCCCATCTCACTGCTGTGTGCTTTTAGGCACTCCCACCTCCACCCTTCTGACTGCCTCTTCTGCCCCCACAGATCCTGAACCCTGAGGAGTGCATGTATGCTGTGGGTCAGGTATGCTTGACCAGGGAAGCCGTGTATTGATGTGTCCCTTTCTTTTGTTTTCAACCAAGAACATTCCCAGAGAGGGGCAAGCCTTGGGAGGCTACTGGCCCAAAAGGACCTGGCAAACAGGTGGAAGTAGGCTGGTTCCCATCCTTAGCTCTATTGGTTGCGAAAAGATTGCCCCTGATATCTTAGGCTATTTTTCCATCAGGGGGCTCTGGGAGTGGAAGTTCGAGCCAAGGACCAGGACATCTTGGATCTGGTGGGTGTGTTGCATGATCCTGAGACTTTGCTTCGCTGCATCGCTGAACGGGCCTTCCTGAGGCACCTGGTAGGGCCTGTGCTCTTGTGGAGGGGTGGGTACCTGGGGAGCTGGGAAGGGTAGTGGGGAGACTTCTCAAATTATTGCTCTGTATTTAGTGGTAACTCATCCTTGAAAGTATGGATAGGATCCAGGTCTGGGCCGCTACCTCTTTTTCAGTTATGTCCTTAGAGGGGTCTGTTATCTCTGAGGACTCTGGTTACAGGGTGGTGGTAAGGGTCCTTGGAGCTCACAGGGAGAACTTGTTGCAGGAAGGAGGCTGCAGTGTGCCAGTGGCAGTGCATACAGCTATGAAGGATGGGCAAGTAAGCAGGGGAAGATGGGTGGGAGGGCAGGGAAGGGACTCTGGCATTTCTCCTGTGCATCCTGAGCTGCCAGCAAGAAAAGCCCAGGTTTCTAAGCAGTTCCCTCTCACAGTATGCTGAGGCAACCGTTTTCTTTCCCAGCTCTACCTGACTGGAGGAGTCTGGAGTCTGAATGGCGCAGATGGCATGCAAGAGACCATGCAGGCCACCATCCATGTCCCTGCCCAGGTGCCAAGGCTGGAGGGTGACGGAGAGGGTAGGAGACACATCTGTATGTTACTTCCCCTTTCGTGCTCACCAAATCCTATCCTCCTTCCCTTACCCAGCATGAAGATGGCCCTGAGGATGATCCACAGCTGGTGGGCATCACTGCCCGGAACATTCCACGACAAGCCCAGCTGGCTGCTGAGAGCCTGGGCATCAGCCTGGCCACCTTGTTGCTGAACAAAGGAGCCAAGAGCATCTTGGATGTTGCACGGCAGCTCAATGATGCCCACTAACTGGTCTGTGGGGCACATGTGCCTGGGTTGCTGGTGCCCCGTGCCTACATCCCAGCCCTCAGTGCCCCAGTCTCACTGCTACCTGGGGGGTGATTACCCAGGGGATGGAACTGCAGGGGCAGAGACTTAGAGACTTGTCTCAACTTGGGGCCTTGGTGATGCCTTGTCTCCTCAGTAGGTGGAGGCTTAGTCTCTAGAGAAAAAACACCTAACAAGCAACAGCCTTTGAATGTAACCAACTCTACTAATAAACTAGATTTGAAGGTGGCTTTGTTTTTGATGGGGTTGCAGGAAAGAAAGATAAGGACAAACACAAGACCCTTTGCTCCTTACCTCAGAGGCTAAGACCCCTGTCCAAAGTTCTCCTGGAATACATTGCCTTCTGTTTCTGTTTCAGTAGTTCTGACAGAATAAATTGTCTCCCAGGGAACACCAAGAAAAGAACCATAATCTTATAATCTACGATTTGCCGCTCCAGTTAACGGTAGAGCCTTTGTATCAGATAGCTCCCCTCCCCCACTACCTTTAGGAATCTTACAAAGTCATCGATCCTACAACCCGTCTGCAAAATGAAGAGACACCTCATTGTTTAAAAAAGAAAACAATCCTTTAATAAACAAAATTAGTCCATCTGAAACTCCCCAATACCTAAAGTACTGTCTTGGATGGGTTAGCTGCAAAATTCCAGTTCCGAGGCCAACGGCGACTCAGTCCAGATGGGGATTAACGGACTAGTGCTGGTATCTAGGTGCTTGGCTTGCGGAGCGGACCCGCCGGGAGGGGCGCGGGTCCAGGGGCAGGACTCCCGCAGCCCCCACGCCGCCGGGACCCGACACCGCGGGAGATGCTCACGCCGCGAAGTATGTCTTCCGGGACGCGCACAGGCCTGCGAGTGGAGATGGAGGGAGCGCGGACGTGCAAGGCTCGGGATCCGGCAGCAAAGGGCGTCCCGGGACAAATGAAGTGACCGACTGACTCCGCCGCCGCCGCCGGCAACCGAGTCCCGTCCGGAGCACCGGGCTTGTGGGGAACGCGCCCGGCCCCGCCGCCGGCCGTCCGCACCGACTCACCTTCCCCGCCACGCGCCCCGGCCCTGCGTCAGCGCGGCCGGACCAGCCTTCTAGAAGGTGCCGCGGCCTCCCCGCAGCCCATCAGCATTCGGGGGCCAGGCCGGCCGAGTCACGAGCTCGCTCCTGGCACCGAGCGGCGTTCAAACGGCCGCCCTCCGCCGAGCCACGGCTGGAGCGAGCCGCGCGGGGGAGGGGCAGGCCGCGCGGCGGCGGCGGCGGGGCCGCGGAGGGGACGAGTGCGCGGCCGCCCGGCCCGGAGCCCGACGTGGCCCAGCTCTTTCCGTGAGCGCTGTGGTGGCCCTTAAAAGGGCCTTTGTGGTGGCGAGGGGAGGGGCCGGGCGGCGGCGGTGGCGGCGGCGCGGGCGCCCTCAGTACTCCTGCGAGGCCTGGGTGGCCTTCTTGCCGCCCGCGGGCGCCTTCGGCCCCACGGCGGCGCTGGTCTTCTTGGGCAGCAGTACGGCCTGGATGTTGGGCAGGACACCTCCCTGGGCGATCGTCACGCCGCCCAGCAGCTTGTTGAGCTCCTCGTCGTTGCGGATGGCCAGCTGCAGGTGGCGGGGGATGATCCGCGTCTTCTTGTTGTCGCGGGCCGCGTTGCCCGCCAGCTCCAGGATCTCGGCTGTGAGGTACTCGAGCACCGCCGCCAGATAGACCGGCGCGCCGGCGCCCACCCGCTCGGCGTAGTGTCCCTTCCGCAACAGCCGGTGCACGCGGCCCACGGGGAACTGGAGGCCCGCTCGCGACGAGCGCGACTTGGCCTTGGCGCGGGCCTTACCGCCTGTCTTGCCGCGGCCCGACATGCTGCGCGAGGTAGAGGAACGGGGAGGAGGCCTGCCCAAAAGACTAAGGAACAGCCGTCCGCCGCAGTCCAACTGCTGCCGCGCGCGCCCAAGGGCCGCCCTTATAAGCCCCCAGGGCGCACCCCCGCGTCCTCCTGACTGGCTCTTTTCTCCAATACCCGCCTCCGGTTGGCTGCGGTTAACCCTTCGATGACGCGCCTCAGCTGAAAGAACGCGCCCGCCGATTGGTCGAATTTGAAAACCTTTTGCCCGGGGAAAAGGCGAGGAGGAGCGGCAGCAAGCAGCCAGCCAACCACTCCCGGGTGTAGCCAATCCAAGTGAAGCGCGCCAGATTTAAACCCTACAGCCCAGACCAGAGCCGGAAGACAAAGAGGGTGGAGTCTGAAGTCACCTCAAGAGCCTCAGGGAAGTCTGTGCGGGTCTAGGATTTTTAAAGGGGTCAACACTAGGGCTACCGCTTCCTCCCGTCCCAGGTCTGGTCACTCCCTCCTCCTGCCTGGCAAAGGGAGAGTGAAAAAGGGAAGGAATGAGACCCCCTGAAAGTCCAACCCCATACCAGAGAACAGATAACGCCAATCTTATGGCCCTTTATGCCACCTGAGCAGCAGGATTTCCTATTTATTCAACATGTTCTGTCTGGTCTGTTCTCTCTGTTCCCTTCTTGCTAGGAGGGGCCTGATGTACTGAAAGATAAAGGATGGGGCAGAAAGATAGGCATCCTCTCTGAGGAAATGCCTCCACCAACCCTCCCAGTCTATCCTAAAATGCCCTATATAGGAAATACACCTACAGGAACAACAAGAAAAAGACGACAGTTTATTGTCACCACTGGGAGCACAGGCCCCCCAGTCTGTCATCAGAATACTTAATTTATAGTCAAATGGCAAGTCACCTTCGAGCCTGTGTCCCTATCCCCAGCCAGGGTTCTATCCCCAGGCCCAACATATTTCTTGAGTGTCAAGAGTTGTGGGTAATTGCATCAAAGCTACAGTATCCCACCTTAGGAGGCTGCAAAGATGGGACGGAGAAGGGGAGTGGCAAGTTGAAGAAAGCCATAGGCAAAGTCCAATCAATAGTCATTAGAGGGCAAGAAAGGCCCAGGATGTCAATAATCACAGGGGAAAGGAAATGCTGAGGACAAAATCTGGAGGAGAATGAAGGGTGGGAGAGGTCTGGGCCAGGAGGCAATCTTGGTCTAGAAGAGGTCGGCCTGAGTCAGGAAATCTGGAGGCTGTGAAGCAAAGGACAGTGGATCAGGGGACTCAGACATCATAGAAGAGTCGGACAAGTTGGTACCGAATGGAGAAGGTGACAGCACTGCCCATGACCTGTAAGGAGAAATGAACTACAGTAAGAACCGCAGAGAAAGGGAGACAAGGAGATGTAAACCACATCACCAACAGCATTGCACCTGTAGCAGCAGCAGGAACAGGGTGAGGTTTCTCTCATGCATGGGCCCAAAGACTTTAAGTAGCAAGTTGATGAGGGTCATGTTGTTACACTCCGTGAAGGCACCATCCTCATTCTCACTCTGGCGCACTGTCACTAGCCGGAGGCCTTCTGCTACCTGGAGAAGTCAAAAGTGGAGAGAACTTCAGCTAATACCTACGCTTCAGGAATGGGGATCTGCTCAATGCTTCCAAACGCCCCTTGGGTGTGATGTAGGCCTAGGTTCCCCATTCCCTGAATTCCGAATGGCAGCCTAGAGCCTTACCTCCTTGTTACCCTGTTACCTTTAGAATAAAGGTGCCCAAGAAAGAGAGGCTCTTGGTCTTGAACTTGGAATAGCTCATCTCCAGTTTGCCTGTCTTGGTATTGAGTCTGCAGGGGAAGACAGCTTCATGTGACTGGGCCACTACTCAAAGAACTCTCCTCCCTGTGGTTAATTAATAGGAAGAGCACTGAATGTGGAGTCAAACACCCTGAGATCTATTTCTGGCTCTGCTGCTTGCTTCTGTGTGATCAGAGCTGCTGTGAACATTAAATGAGATCGTGGAACTAAATGTGCTCTGTAATGTATAACGGGCTAACTGCATGGCAAGAGTTAGCCCTTCTTCGGGCCCATTCCCTTTGCATAGCAAACGTCTAAGGCATCCCAAGGGAAAAAGCTATGATGTCCCTTTCAAGCCCCAAAGCAGCTACCTGGGCATACGGTGGCGAGGGCAGGGGATGATATGCAGGAGCTGAGGCAGTGAGTAGACGAAGTTGAACACCTGGGGCATGAAGAAGAGTAGCATGGTCTTGCTGAAGTGTCCCAAGATGCCCACCACGGCAAAGGTCATGCCAGCAAAGTAACAGAAGGTATCTCCCACAAACACCCGTGATGGGTACCTGTGTGGGGGAGAGGATCTGAGCAGGTGGCAAGAGGCATTAGCAATCCTTTCTCTCACATCACACACCCTGCGCACTGGGCTAGCCCTGACCCTAGTTCTGGCTCAGAGGACATTCCAGCTCTCTCAGCAACTCTCCAGGAAACAAGGCCCTGAATCCATCTATTCCTGGGGGCTCCACAGCAACTGCCCCCGGCTACAACTGGGTAGAGAATATTTAAGATTTAAGAATATTACCAAAAAGACCCAGGAAACACTCAATACAGAGATGCACAGGTTAAGCCTCTCCGTCAGGAGATGGGTCGCAATCAGGAGGACCGTACTGGCCACAAATTCAAATAGCTGTCCCACTATCCACAGGCCTACTTACCAGTTATGGTAGAGCAATCCCAGGGTGGTGAAAAAAAAGGGTATCATGAAGTAGAGGGAAAAGACATGATCATCCCGATAATCACCTTTGGAAGCAGGAGAAAAAGAAAGAAGGAAAAGTTGATAGCCACTTCCCCTGCACACCTGGGTCCTATTTTGGTCTGTCCCTGAGTTCTGTCCCAAGCTGTATCGTCCACCTCTCTAAGTCCCAAGAACTCACTACCCCTTTTATGTCACCCACGCAGTTCCCAATATTTCACCTCTTTCATGAACCCTTCCTAAACTAGTTACTGTCTTACATTTGGTTTAGACCATTCAGACCTAGGTTTGAATACCAGCTTTACTTCCTAACTGTGTGACCTTGATCATGACACATTTAACTTCTCTGAGCCTGTTTCCTGTCTGTGAAAAAAGGCTGATGAAAACACCTGCCACATAGAGCTGTTACAGAGTTTAAACTGAGATCACATTTTAGAAGTGCTTAGCTTTAATAAGTACTTATGGATGTCCATCAGCCAAAAGCCACCAGAAACACGCCTGTAGTCAAAGCTGGGGGGCTTCCCTGGTGGCGCAGTGGTTGAGAGTCCGCCTGCCGATGCAGGGGACACGGGTTCATGCCCCGGTCCGGGAGAATCCCACATGCCGCGGAGCGGCTGGGCCCGTGAGCCACGGCCGCTGAGCCTGCGCATCCGGAGCCTGTGCTCCGCAACGGGAGAGGCCACAACAGTGAGAGGCCCGCGTACCGCAAAAAAAAAAAAAAAAATTCTGGGTTTACTGACTTGAAACAAGAGAAACTTTGGAACCCACACACCATGGGGAACCATGGGATGCCTCAGTAAGGAGGTGTTAGGAGAACTTGTTATAGAATTTGTTTTAAATAATTCTGGGGAGGATGCAAGGAGGCAGAGTTTTGCCCTGTACTGGGTGCTGTCAGCAGAGATAATGCTATGATTGAGCATCTTAATAATTTTTATCCAAAAAGTGAGAGGAACTGAGTTGTGATCGGAAGGAAGCAGCAACCAGTCATGTTAGCTAGAAGGGGATCTTGGTCATTTTTGTGAGATGCACCGTGTTCCTGTGGTTTTGTCTATGCTCAGACATGGTTACAGAGGGGTCTAGTTTTGGTCTTACTGTATCACGGTCACAGAGTGACCCTGTCTGATTTTGAGGTTTTATGAAGTTGTTTATGTTCAGCAAGAGAAGACCATGGCCTACCTATTAGTGCCAATGCCGTTATAAATGACAGGGCTGCTATTTTTCTTTCTCACATTTAACAAATCTTAGTTTCTTTCTCACGTTTAACAAATTCCCCAAAGCCAGGTGTCAGGCAACTTCCTTAACACTCAGACTTCTCTTCTCTCCCTAGTCCAATCCCACCTACCTTCCAGCTCCACCAGGTTGAAGACGATGATGGAAGCAGAAATGACTAGCGACTGGCCAGCCTCTAGGCCATTAATTCCTGCTAGGATATTGATGGCATTAGTACAGAACACTGCCAGCAGCCCCATGTAGACATAGTACAGGATCCCTGGGGGGAGAAAACAGTAAGAGAAGTAATGCCACCTGTAGAATGAGAATTTAAGGATGTTCTTCTGAGAAAATTTGGTGAAGATAGAGGATGGGATGGAAGACCAACAAAAGGATCTAAGAAAACACAGGGACAAAACAGGGAGGAGAATGTGGAGCACCAGGAAGGATGCTCTGCTGGGTATCTCACAGGGCAAGGGTGCCCTGAAGTAGGGGCCATAGGGGCAGAAGTGGCAGTGCTACTCACCCAAGTCCAGATGCAGGCCAAGAAGTGGGCGTAAGGGCTTGGGTACCACAATGGTCGTGTTGCCAAAGTTGGTGAAATAGACCATGAGGAGAGGTAGTGAGGCAGCTGTGGGCAGCAGCAGCTTATGGCGCCAGCGCAGATTCAGTACATCATCCGCGAAGCCCAGGAAAATCATGCAGCAGATGGCAAGGAGCGCACCTATCAGGGCCACAAACTGGGGAAGGCTCGGGCAGGTCATGGCTCCAGCCTACTCCCACTTCACCGTTCCTTTCAAGAATTCTCATCTTTTCTTTCGTTCTCAGCCCCTCCCCCCACACCCAAATAACCCCAACTCTCTCCAGTAGCTCCCAGTCCCAGCCACAGGCAGCAGCCCTCACTAACCCACTTACTTCATGGTGGGGGAAGGCTTTACACTGCTCCTCCACAAAGCAGTTCAGGAAAGGGAAAGGGATGAAGCAGAAGAGTATGATAAGGAAAACAGCACCGCTGATCACTCCCTGGGACTCTGGGCTGTGGCCCAGCAGCAAGTCGGGTGGAGGGGGAAGAGGAAAGGGGGCGTGGTCACTCACTAGGGCAAGCATCACCATAACCTGACTTGGGGGCGGGGAAGGGCACCACTACTGGAGTCCCAGATGCACCCAAGGGTCCCACCTTCCCACCTCCACCCCTTCCCCAATGCTAACCAGATCTGCCCGCCACCTCCCAGAGTCCCGGGCTGGCTGTTGGGTTAGCACTTCGTCTCCGCTCGCAGTCCAGCACTCCAGTCCCCGCCCCTGCCTGCCCACCCCTTCCCCACTGCCCCGGACCAGCGCGGGGGCCCTCACATTTGCTGCCGGCTGGATTTGTTGAGGTCCTGGCCGCAGAGCCGTGCGGCGATGAAGTGGCCACGGAAGGCAGGGATGAGGGTGAGTGTGGCTACAAGTCCCAGCAGCGAGCCGATCAAATTCACCAACAGCGGCATCGGCAACTCCGGGAAGGCCCACATGGTGACCGGCCAGGGGGCCCGCTCGGCCCCCTCCTTAGCTAACGGGCAAGCTGGGCAGAAGCCCTGTGGCCCCAGCAGTAAGGAGTGGCCGCTCCCCACAGGCTGGACCTTCCCACGCCACCCTGAACGAAACCCAACAACTCTGACCTGAGCCGCCCTCAGGACTCCCGCGAGCCTCTATACAGCAACCTTGGCTCTGCCCCACTGCATCTGCCTACCTACTGTTTCCACCCGGATCTAGTTCGCAGAGCAACTGTCGTTGTGGAAGGCGGCGGCCATTTTTAATATGGGCATAAGAGTAGGGACAGAAGTGTGATTTTAAACTACACCCTTTATTCGAGAGTTGAATCATCAAGAGGGGATTGGAAAAGCACTTAAACATGGACAAACAAAGGCGGATACTTTCCTAACATCATATTAAAGATGTACAGCCCAAAGCGGAAAAACTCCTTGCCCGGTTCCAAGATGAGCGCCTCCTTGTACCACGTGTCTGACGCCGCTTACTCTTCGTTCCACGTCAGGTTTAGCTCGTCGGCCTTCGCTGGTCGCGTTTAAAGGGCCAATGCCCCGCGTTTACTCTGGGACGCCTCTGGAGACTGGAAGACGGCTACTGGAAGCAAGGGGGAGGGCAGGCGGGATGAGGATGTGGAGCAGCACCTGCTCAGTGTGGAAAACCTGTTGCCAATATAGTCAGCGTTGAGAAGGAAGCCAAGGTAAACACAACTCAGTTCCCCGAGACACAGCTACAATTTAGAAGATGATGTAAAATTTAAAGCGCGGACACTTGAAAAGCCCCTCCCACTTCATGTTTTTCCGTGTCCTTGATCCAGGTACTTTTCCTTCACCATCCCACCCGCCTTCTGCCCCCGCAGTAGCAGTTAGTTGCCGGGCAACACTGAGGGGGTACTTAAGCACTGAAGGGGCTGGGAGTACCTTCATGCCCTCAGGTCTTGGATTTAACCCCGTTCTTGACTTTCCTTGGTCCTGGATCATTGCACTGTGCCAGGCTCCCAGTCGGAGGAGGTGAGGCTGAGGCTTTGGAAAGAGCTAAGTAGGAGAAACAGACCCACAAGTGGCTGGCTTCCAGTAAGTCTGAGGAATTCCCAGGCAGGTTCTTCTCCAGGTTAGGTGCCTCTTGCTTGGCACCTGTTTCCTTGCAAATAACAGTTCACCAGCATCTCATTCTCTTTCACAGACACACAAGCTCTTAGGTGGCAAATGATTTCTAGTCCTCAGAGAAGAATTCATCACCAGGAAGTGCAGTAGACGACTGAAGTATGCTGACATTTTGTTCACTCTTGAATAAGGAGTCAGGGTCAGGTTGACTCTCCTTTTAGGCCAAAGATAGGCCCTCCTGTCTCTCAAAACCAGATGTGAAATGTCCTTTCTACTCGAAGGTGGCTCTAATTAACAACTCAAACCATGTGTATAAAGTAATCCCAGTAGTTACTTGATAGTAGTAGTCCTCCAAATTTTCAGTACTTATTATCCCACTGGTATTGTGTGTGTGTGTGTGTGTGTGTGTGTGTGTGTGTGTGTGTGTATGTGTACCTGCACACGGGTGCATGAGTGTGCATCTGTGCCTCTTAGACTGGAAATTCCCTAGAGGCAAAGTGTTTTCTGTTCCACAGTGTGTTCCTATGGGGCTAAGGACACATAGATATCTGTATACAAGTCATCATCACACATAATGAGTCTGGATCTGAAAGAGGTACAGAGGGCAATAGGAGCACATGAAGAGAGCAATTAGTTGTGACCAGGGGAAGTGAGAGGACCTTGAGGAAGAGTAGTGTTTCTAAGGATTTCAGTAGGTGGCAAGAGTGGAAGGGCCTTCCAAACAGGGAAAGGGAGATGCCAGGAACAGGTGGAAAGGAGGAGCTTGTCGAAGCCCCAGAGGAGGCAGTATTCAGTTATCTTGTTGATCAGGAGCAGGCTGAGACTCCCTGGAGGTCTGAGGGACAGTCTGTAACTCTTTCCTGTTTTATTAGGAGGCCAATCTTAATAACTCTTCCTTCCCAGCTTGGCATTGGGCACCTTTGTCTGTTTCTTCTCCAGAGGTTGTTAGCCCTCCCCCACACACACCCCTGGAAGAGGGTAGGGGATACTTGTTCAAAAACAAGACACTGGGGCTTCATCATCCATGCATACATGTTACCATCATAGCATGGTTACTTGGATATTTGTCATGTAATCTGAATATTTTTGTTCCCATGATGGTTAATGCCCAGTTGATTATCAGACTCACCAGGAGAAACAAACACACACATGACTTGGCCACACTTGAAATTTTGTGTCTGTCCTGGTACAAGTTCAAAGCATTTGCCTAAATGCTGAAGCTGGTCCTAGGACCCATGGATCAGGTGAGTTTCAGCTGGTTTCTTGGGCTGAGTAGACAAGGTCTGAGATGCGCACCTCCTACTGGGGAGCTCTGAGTGCCTCCCAGTAAGCAAAGCTAATGCACTATTAAGGCTGATTGCCTGACAAAGACTGTCCCAGAAATGTTTCACAGTGCTGAAAAAGTCCATATGAGACAGCTTTGGAGAGTCTGGATCTATGACACTTGCAGGACCATATCCGTGGCTCTTTACAAGCAGCTGAGTTACTCTTTTACCATTTCTTCCCACCTCTCTCCTGTCAGTTTATCAAAAGTTGTTAGCTGATAGCAAGCCCCAAGATCTCCCATTCCACTTGGATGACATGAATGGGTTTTCAAAAGATGGAAACAATATAGAAATTCTCAGTGTTTACATGTATATTGGAATCTTTTCTGTTAGACTTCTTAAAATTACAAAGAATTTGCTAACCCCTACTATGTGCATGGGAAACTTTTAAGTACTGTGGGGACACAAACTGATATAAATGCAATTGTTTTCTCCAAGGAGTCTACTTCATCATATTAAAGCACCTTGAGTCAATATGAGGGAAGAGAAATGAGTAAGACAGGGTCTCCACTCTTAAGCAGCTTTCTGGTGAGTGGGAAAAACAGACATGTAAACAACCAACTAGGCTATAAGGCAGAATGAAATAAGTACAAGAGGTCTAGTAACAAGTGGATGGAAGATTGGGAGGACTAAGTAGAGAGACTAATATAAGACTGAATTGTGAAGCAGTATCTGGTAGCACAGGACCAAGTGCTCAGTGGAGGAGTTGAAGTAAACCCAACAACTCAGAGACCTGAGGTGAACTCTGAAGAACCCTGAAAAGGGTTCTTGGGGGAAGAGGGTCTTCATAGTGAAACTGTACCTGGACGACTTTCCACATAACCTGCTTCCCTAGCCCTAGCTGCTCTGCCCACTGACAGCTTCCTTCTGTGTCCCTGAGTTCTCTCCTCCCTTCATTTCTTCTCCCCTCAAGATTAAAAATCCACACTCTAGGAATCTTCTATGGTTTTGGAGGTCCAGTGATAATGCATGGGCAGGGTCACAGCAAGGTTACCCCATCACCCTACCCCATTCCTTAGAGTGAAATCTGGGGACGCCCCAGGCTTTCCTACCACCTCCTGTGGCTCAGGCACCCTGTCGCTGACCTGCCAGGTTCTGCTTAGCTCTGCAACCCCGCACTTTAGAAGACATTGTTTACTCCCATCTGCTCACTGCTCAGACTAATGATTGGATTTGGGAGAGAGATACTTAACGCCTCTCTGTTTACCTCTCTAAGGAAGGCCTGCCATATGTATGTGGAGAGAAAGGGCCTCTTGGGGAATGGGGATTCCTTTGAATCCTTTTGTAGGATTTTCCTTCCCCTGCCTCCAGAAAGCAGTGACAAGCCTCTATCCTATAGGGACGGAATCCATTCCCTTAAATCTAGGAAAAGGGATGGATCCTGAGGCCAGAGTGTACCTATAACATAATTTTTTGGGTGCTTGCTGGGATATCACATATTTGGATGGCAGGGTCTTGTGGCTGAATCTACTGATAGTCCAGTGCTGCATTGCCAGCTCCCTCCTCGTTGCCACCCCCTCTACACGTGCTCCATAGGCAGGAGCTGTTACTATGGAAATAAATTATTTTTAAAAACAGAAGCAGCTCCAGGCTTTGGAAATATCTCCAGAATAAACCCACACGAGCAAGGAGGTTAATAGAGTGTCCCTTGGTCCTGGCTCCAGAGGGAAGAGGATGGGGGTGGAGGAGGGGGTTCAATGTTCCATGTTCTATTCTCAACCTCTACCAGGTTCAGGTTCTGGTTCCTCTCGGGTCGGTATCAGCTGGACCTCTGCCAGGCACTTCTATCTAGGAGGGATCCTCTGCAGCTACATACCCAGGGCCTAGCTTCCGCCAGGACATAGGAACCAAGAAGCTGCTGAGCCTGGGAGTGTTGGGATGAGGGGTTGATGCTATCCACAGGGGTCACCTCCTTTTTAACCCCACAGGCGTCCAAACTATGGAAAGCTAAGGAACGTAGGGGAAAGCAGAGGCGTCATCTCAGGTGAGTGAAATTACTCTTGCTTACTCTCGCCTTGAGCTCGGGGGAGCAGGAGTACCCCCGATTCCAGGATGGGGCGGGGTAGTTATAGATCCCGCCTATTTCCAACCCTAGAACCTCCTCCGCTCTCCGCTCCTCCTCCCACCCTCTTCTAGCGCTGGAACGCCGGCCTCACTAAGCCCCGCCCGCCGCGGGTGCGGCTCCTTTAAGGCCTGATGGGGGCGGGGGGCTGGCCGTGTTGTCAGTGTCAGCTCTGCGCACGCAGCCCTCCCGGAGCCGGTGCCGGCCTGCGAGCCCCAGCGTCTCCGCAGACGAGTCTCCGCCCGGGTCCGGCGGGGCCCCCGCCGTGGGAGGAGTCGGGCGCTGGCAGGCGACTAACCCGGGTTGGACTGCCGGACCAACCGAGGAGGGCCCCGGACTCCGGAGAGAGGGACCCCGGCGTCGCGACCCCCCAGGAACCTCCTCTCTGCGATCTGTGGCACCCACTAGTCCCGGGCACCCAGCCCCGGCGAGCCCCCGATCCCGCGCGCCCAGCCCCGGGGGAGCCCGCCCCCGACCCGAGGCCCGCCCGGGCCATGCTCCCCCGGGGCAGCGGCTGAGCCCGAGCCGGAACCGGGACCTGAGCCCGCGCGGAGCATGGATCCAGACTGGGGGCAGCGGGACATGGGCTGGGCGGCCTTGCTGGTCCTCTTCGCCGCCTCGCTGCTTACGGTGTTGGGCTGGCTGCTGCAGTATGCCCGGGGTTTGTGGCTGGCGCGGGCCCGCGGGGGCCGGGGCCCGGGACCCGCCTTAGCTGCCGAGCCCGCCGGCTCCCTGCGGGAGCTGGGCGCGTGGCGCTCGCTGCTGAGGCTGCGGGCGACTCGGGCCGGCGCCCCTGAGGAGCCAGGCGTCCGGGGCCTCCTGGCGTCGCTCTTCGCCTTCAAGTCTTTCCGGGAGAACTGGCAGCGGGCTTGGGTGCGAGCGTTGAACGAGCAGGCCTGCAGAGATGGGGTGAGTTGGACAGGAGGGCCTAGGTGGTCCCGTCACTCAGCCTTTTCTTCTAGAGGAGGGACTGCTCAGGCCAGGAGGCACGTATGGGGGTGGGGAGCAACTGGAGAGCCCTATGGCCTCTCTTTTCCTCTGGGATCAGAGAAAACGGTGCAAGTGAGGCTGGAGGTTGTAGAAATCCGGCTGTGTCCCAAATCCTCTATTCCTGCGGTCTGGGTACTCTCTGGCTCCAGACCGGTGCACAACTTGCTGTTCTCATAGCAACGCTAATCCCTGTGCCCCAGGGCACTTCCGCCCAGCCTGGGTGCTGGTTGTGTGTGTGGGTTGATGGGGGGGGGGCACTGCCGGGGGATAGAAGGGAGACATGTGCACCTGTGGAAGGAATTTGCCTGGTCCTCATGCCACCACACCCAGTCAGCACTTCATGCCCCAGATCCCTTGTGTGATCAGGCAGTCTCCGGAGAGCCTGAATTCCCCCCCAACCCCATCCCTCAGTAATTTCACTGCTGCAGTCTAACCCGTCCTTCTTCATGCTCCCTGCAGTGTCTGTGTTGAGGGAAAGGTATTCAGGTGGAAAGGAGATTGACAATCCATGCCCTGCCCAGTAGATGAGCCTAGAGCTGCCCCTTGAGGGTCAGTCACAGACTAACCCAGCCTACTTCCTGCCATTGCACCATGGGCAGCTGGCCTCCCAGGAAGTGGGGCAGGAAGCGTGGTCATAAGACTGAGGTGGGGTGGGAGGTGGAGACCTCCCTCTCTTGGGATCCACACTCATCTTGGCCCTCGCAGTCTATTAGCACCTGGCTCAGAGGGTTCTCCATTTCCAGCCACCACTAGTCTGAGGGTTTTACTCCACTAGCTCTTCAGATGCCTGGAAACAGAAGTGGCCACGCAAGAAATTGCTCTGCTTCCTCTGCCCAGCTGACCTGAAAGCCAGATGGCATCTGTCAGTCTAGGCCGTGAACTCAACCCTCCACCCAGCTCTCCCTGTACCTTGTCCCTGGGTCAGGACTGACTCCCCAGGACAGCTGACTCAGCTGGACATTAGCCTCCCTTGCAGGGGGTGGGGAGACTGGTGTTCCCAGCATCCATCTCCCTTGGCCTGGCTTTGGACAAGACCGCTACAGTAGCAGAGAAGTTGGCTTTCCCTGGTTTGCCAGGCAAATGAGTCCTGTGGATTTGTTTCCTCCCATCCCAAGACCCAAGGAGGAGCTGCCAGCTCAGTCTTTGCCCCCTCCTCAATTCTTCCCATCCTGCTCTCTGGATGGGGCTGCAGCAGTTGGCTTCCACTGCTGTGGAAGAATTAGGAAGCTCTTACAACACCTAAGCTAAGCAGCTTTCTGCTCCCTAAAGCCACCCTGCTGTCTATCTTGAGGAATTAGCCAAGTCTCTGGCCCTTGACCCCTCTAAGCTTGCTTTTCTTCCCAGTTCCTCTGGTAACGTTCCCCAAGGCCATGCTGAGCTAGTCTTCATCTCCAAAAATATAGATAGAGTCATACTTTTATGCCTCTACATCCTATTTATCTGGAAGAAGGTTTAGCTCTTGTCTTGAATAAGGGGTTCTACTGCTTTCATCCTTAGCTCAGCTGTGTCTCTCTCTGCCCAGCTACGATATACAGGTGGCACCAACACCTTTATTTTTTTTTTTCTATGCACACCTTTCTTCGGGGGTAGGGTGGGGATGAAGAGGAAGGTGGGGGAGAAGAGGGAGGCTCCTGGCATTCCAGGAGAAATCTAGGGTCTTCAGCTCAAGGTGATGCAGTCTCTGAGGCAGTCTAGCTTCCCAGCTCTCCCTAGCAGCTGCAGGCCCCGGAGAGGCAGGGTTCAAGGGGAACACTTCCTGTCCTAAAGCCCTGAGCCAAGGAGGGGACAGAAGCCAGCCTGCAGCTGAGGCCTCCGCAGTGCCAGGGCCTAGCCAGCAACTGAGTAGGCCAGCCCTGTGGGGGGCAGCTCCAGAGACCTGATCCTATGCCCACATTACTCCCTCAGAGCTCCATCCAAATCGCCTTTGAGGAGGTGCCCCAACTCCCACCCAAAGCCAGCATCAGTCATGTGACCTGCACAGACCACTCAGAGCGCACCATGGTAAGGGTCTGATGGGCACTGCCTTCTTTAGGGCTGGAGTGGGGGCTGATCCTGAGTTCCCTTTAGTCTGAGCGTTCTTAACCTGAAGTCTTTGAATGCCTTAGGGATCCCAGGATTGGCTTCAGGAGGTCTGAAAATCCCACTAAAGTTACATGCTAACTAGTACATGTGTGCATATTTGCATTTTTCTGGAGAGAGGAGTCTTTGGCTTTTATCATTCTTTTATGGGCTTATGACCCCCAAAAGGTGATTCCCAAGGAAAACCGAAGTGGAGAGGGGTCTGCTGACCCGTTGTCGGGCAGGACAGGGCAGGGCCAAGTTGAGCACCCTTCCCCCGTGCGTGACCCTCCTTGCCTCCGTGCCTCGCCTGTCTCAGGTGCTGCATTGCCAGCTCTCTGCTGAGGAGGTGATGTTTCCAGTCTCTGTGACCCAGCAGTCCCCCGCTGCCGTCTCCATGGAGACCTACCACGTCACTCTGACACTGCCACCAACACAGGTGGAGGAGGATGTGGGAAACTGAGTTGGGCAGGGGGCGGGCAGTTAAGTTGCCTCAGCCTTTTCAGATTGGTTCCTCTCTTAGACAGAATTTGGGAAGGGAGGGTCCTGGGGGCGGGGGATGGGAGTAGTTGGAGGAGTGGGGCAAGTCAACCCAGTCCCTTTGTCCCTTGTCCCCAGTTGGAAGTCAACCTGGAGGAAATCCCTGGCGAGGGCCTGCTTGTATCCTGGGCCTTCACTGATCGCCCAGCTCTCAGGCTGACAGTGCTTCCCAAGCTGCAGAACAGGGAGGTAAGGGGGCAGGGCTGGGAGAGAAGCCACAGAACAGGGAGGGGGAGGCGGAGCTGGGGGCCCCACCTCCTTGTTCTCCTCGCTGCAGAGAGGAGAGGAGCAAGTAGAGCTCTCCACTATCGAGGAGCTGATCGAGGATTCCGTAGTCAGCACCCAGCCGGCTATGATGGTCAACCTCAGGGCTTGCTCTGCCCCTGGGGGCCTGGTGAGTAGGCGCTCACAGCAAATAGTTTGCGTGCATGCTGTCCCCAGGGTACTATGTCGGGGTTCTTGCTCTTTCCACCTTCTTCTGCTCTTAGGTACCCAGTGAGAAGCCACCTCTGGTGCCCCAAGCCCAGCCAGCCATCCCCAGACCTACCCGGTTATTCCTAAGGCAGCTTCGAGCGTCTCACCTGGGACGTGAGCTGGAAGGTGAGAGCCAGAAGCTTCTGGGGGACTGCCGAGGCTATGGTTGCAGGTGCTCCTGGCGCCCCTGCCAAGGGCGTGGCCTCTCTGCTCCTCAGTGGCCTCTCAGCTTGGAACTGAGCGTTTTCAAATTTCCGCTTCCCCACAGGCACTGGGGAAGTGTGCTGTGTAGCTGAGCTCGACAACCCCATGCAACAGAAGTGGACCAAGCCCATGAGGGCTGGGCCTGAGGTGGAGTGGAGCGAGGACCTGACACTGTAAGGAGTGACTCCCCAGCCCCTACCCTTGCTCCCGCGGCTGGACTGGGGATCAGAGCCTCCCAGCAGAGCCCTGGCATGAATCAGCTCTGTTTTCAGTAAACCTTGGTGTGAGCCTCTACTGTCTGCCAGGCCCTGGCCTAGTCCAGATATAACCAAGATACACCCCCGCCCTGAGTTGATCACAGGGTAGAAGCAGAGACAGGTGTACGTAAAGACGATGGTATAAGTGCTCCAGTCCAGGTTTACACAAAGTGCCGTGGAAGTGCTTAGATGGGGGAGCTTAATTCCCATAGGTTAAGGATCAGAGTAGGCTTCATGGAGGAGGTGGCATTTAAATCACACCTTCGAGGAAGACTAGGATTTTAATGGAGTGTTAGAGAAAAGTGTTCATGGCAGAGGGAACAGCTTGAGTAAAGGAAAAAGAGAGTGATTTGCCATAGACGGAGACTGCGAAGGCAGGATGGGGCAGGAGCATGGAGGATTTGAATGCCAGCTGAGTAGTATGGTCCCTGCTCAGCCCTGTCCCATTCTCTTGGGAAGAGACCATATTTGGAGGATGAATGCAGCACTTGTTCTATCTTATTTACCTCCATCTCTCTCTGCCTCTGGCCTGCGATCAACTCAAGGGTGGGTTCAGTTTGCTAATCTTCCCCCTCCCTGCCCCACCTCTTCTTGGCCGCAGGGATCTGGGGCCCCAGAGCCGGGAGCTGGTCCTCAAAGTGCTGAGGCGTAGCAGCTGTGGAGACGGTGAGGACGGGGCAGGAGGGAGCACGTCTGGGTGGGTGCCGAGTGGGGCCTGATCACGGCCCCAGCTCACGGTGCCACCCCTTTCCCCAGCTGAATTCTTGGGCCAGGCCACAGTGTCTGTGGCCTCCCCTTCCAGACCACTGTCCCGAAGACAGGTGTGCCCACTCACCCCTGGGCCAGGGAAAGCCCTGGGGCAGGCAGCCACCATGGCAGTAGAGGTGAGATGCTGCCCCCTGGGGGGAGGTGGGAGGACACGGGGGAAGACCAGTCTCTGAGGCCCTGCCTCTTTCCTCTTCCACCCCTTGGCAGCTTCAGTATGAGGAGGGCTCCCCCCGGAACCTGGGCACTCCCACCCCCTCCACTCCACGCCCCAGCATCACACCTACCAAGAAGATTGAGCTTGACCGGACCATCATGCCCGATGGCACCATTGTCACCACAGTCACCACCGTCCAGTCCCGGCCCCGGGTAGATGGCAAATTAGGTAAAGAGGAGGAGCCTGGGAGCCCAGCTCTAGCCAGGGGCCCCAGACTGCAGATCCGTGGCTGGACAGGGAAAGGGCAAGGAAAGCCCTAATTCCGACTCTCCCTGTTTTCCGACCACATCTTCCTCATTGTCTTCGACTCTCTCAAACTTTCCTTTGCATCCCTCCATTTCCCTAACTAGTCCTCTCCCTCTTCAGTCCTGGATCTACCAGCCCCTCCTACGGTATTCTCACACTTCCACCTCCCCAAGTTCCCCTCTGTCTTTTCCACACATCTCTCCCCTTCCCTTTTCTCAACCCCAGCTGCCCAATTGCCCCTCCCTCGCCCCTCAACCTCCAGCACCCTGTGGGACCCTCCAACAAACCCAGTGGCCTCCCTGGCAACTCTCCCACTCCCAGGGGCCCTCCGTGGCATTTCTCCCATCCCTAGGGATCCCATGGAATTCCCCCTACCTCCGCTGGACCCCTTTGCCATCTCTGCACACTCAGTATTTTCATAGCATCTCTCCACGCCCTTGGTGGGCCCCATGGCACTTTCCCACGCTCCCATTGGCTCCTGTGGTGTCTTTTTGTCCCCATGGCATCTTCTTAGTCACCCCTGTGATTAATCATCCCTTAGTCATCCCTACCCTCTGAGTCAACCAAAGTCTGCATCTCAGGAAAGACGGTAGGGGTGGGGGCCACTCTAAAGCACCTCCCAGCTCACTGACCCTCCCCCACCCACCAGACTCCCCCTCCCGCTCCCCGTCCAAGGTGGAGGTGACCGAGAAGACAACAACTGTGCTGAGCGAGAGCGGTGGCCCCAGCAGTAGCTCCCACAGCAGCAGCCGTGAGTAGGGAATCGGGAAGTGTGAGTGGTGGTTGGCACCTGGGCCCCAGATTCAAAAGCCATTTTGGGTGGGGCACAGGAGTTCAGGTCCAAGAAGGAGCTGGGGAGGAGTCAGGCTAGCCATCCCCTGTATCCATCATCCAGCAGGGGAGAGCCACCTTTCCAACGGCTTGGACCCTGTAGCAGAGACAGCCATTCGCCAGCTGACTGAGCCCAGCGGGCGGGCAGCCAAGAAGACACCCACCAAGCGTAGCACACTCATCATCTCCGGTGTTTCCAAGGTAACGGGGCTCTGGGGAGAGGAGCTGGGCTAGGGAGAGAGCCCTCATTGGTCACTCCTGCCCATTAAAACTTGTCCCTCCTGCCAGGTGCCCATTGCTCAGGACGAGTTGGCACTCTCCCTGGGCTACGCGGCATCCCTGGAAGCCTCAATGCAGGATGATGCAGGGCCCAGTGGAGGTCCCTCTTCACCTCCCTCAGACCCACCAGCCATGTCCCCAGGACCCCTAGATGCCCTCTCCAGTCCCACGAGTGTCCAGGAAGCAGATGAGACAACACGTTCGGACATTTCTGAGAGGCCCTCTGTGGATGATGTTGAGTCGGAAACAGGGTCTACTGGTGCGCTGGAAACCCGCAGCCTCAAGGATCACAAAGGTGGGGAGATATTGGCAGCCCCCCCCCCTCTTCTTTTATACCCAGTATCATCACCTGGGTCCCACTGGACACTAAGGGACATAGGAGCCTCGGGCCAATCTCCTCCTTCCTCCCCTAAGGGATCCCAGAGTTCCCAGCCTGTTTCAGCCAAGCTTGATTAGAGAGGGGGGACTTGATGTCTTGAGTCTTGGCTTGGATCTAACAGGCTTGGGTGATAAGAAGCGACGTAAAAATATTTCCTTTTACCTCCCTTTTTCTTTCTTCCTGGATCTAAGCGCACATCCTCCTTCCCTTATTCTCGCCCACCACCCTTTCCTTTCATTCTTTACTCTCTCCCCTATGAGTATAAGAATTCCTACCCCAGGCAGCCCTAGGAGTGCCTCTCTAGCAGTGACACAGTCTGTGCACAGCTGTGGTATTTCTAATTTCTCAGGTTCAAGGGCTTTTGCCCCCAGACGTCCACATCCCTCTGCCAGTGAGTCTATCACTCACGAGTGTATTTAACTATTTATGATTTAAGCCTGCATCACTTCTCGGGATAATGAGAGTCCTAAGTCCGAAGCCTGCCATGTAAGCACCCTTCTCATTATATTCGTCCTGAATTTACCTCTTTGAAGTTTTCCACACACACTGCTTCCTGCTTACATCCTGGAATTTGGTCAACAAGTCAGCGTCAACCCACTTTGTCCCTTCATGGCTTTTAGGAACACCCTCTGCTCCGCCTTTGTCTTTCCCTACTAAAGAGGCCCAGTCGGCAATCTGTCCTCACAGATTGGAGCAGCCAGCCCCGTGACATTCCCCCTCAGGGGCGGCGGTCAGGAGCCCGCACGGAATCCCACGAGCATCACCATGTTTTCCTCAGGAAGGATAAAGGGCATGTTTGTTCTGTCCCGCATCTTGGACCCCTTCGTGCTTGTCCTTTCTCTGCTCCCCTCCTCACCCCACCCCGTGGGGCCCCTCTCTCTGCCTCAGCCTCCCCTCTCCCCTCACAGTGAGCTTCCTGCGCAGTGGCACTAAGCTCATCTTCCGCCGGAGGCCTCGTCAGAAGGAGGCCGGTCTGAGCCAATCACACGATGACCTCTCCAACACGACGGCCACACCCAGCGTCCGAAAGAAGGCTGGCAGCTTTTCTCGCCGTCTTATCAAGCGCTTTTCCTTCAAATCCAAACCCAAGGCCAATGGCAACCCCAGCCCCCAGCTCTGAGGGCCCTGCTCACCTCCTGAGCTAGGAGAGGGCAGGCGTCCTCTCAGCCCCTTCCCCACATTCCCTTCCATTCCCCTTCCTGGATTCCCGGTAAGCCTGGGCCAGGGAAGCCCTCTGGGTTCCAGGAAGCCCCGTCCACCCTGGGCTGTGGGGCTAGTTGGAAGGGGACTCGCAACGGGAAGCGTGTGAGAGGTGGACACCCGTTGCTGAGGACGTAGAAGAGGGAGCGGGTGGCTGGGAGCAAGGGGAGGCTCTGTCCTGGCGCGTGTGGGCGTCCTCAGACCCGTTGGCCTGCTGTTGGCACTGGCCCCTCCGAGGAGCCCCGGGCTGCTCGGCTCCTCAGCTGATCCCGCCTCCCTTATTTATTCTCTTTTCTATTTATATGTGTGGTCCCGGACCCCCGGTGAACAGGTAATAGAGGGCATCTCTCCCAGGTGACCCTTCTTTCCTATCCCAGGAGGGTAGGCAATTCCCTTTCGGATGGGGCTCCCTCACCTCCCTCAGGTCCCCACTCCGACCAGCACCAATGTCTGCCTCTGAGGACACTGACAGCTCACAGAAAGCCGGGCCGGTGCCCGGGATGGGGGGCAGGTACTCCCCACCTCCCTGCCTCCCCTTCTGCTCCTCAGCCCTCCCTCCCCGTTTGTTACCGTTTTTGTACTTGATGCCTTCTCTGTGAGCAGTGGCTCTGTTGGAAGGAGGGAGCCAGGAGCCTGATGGGAAGCCTTTCCCCGAGACATGGCTTTAGGGGCTTTGTTTACAGAGTGTGTGATGAGGGAGCAAGATCAGCGCTGCACCTCTGTATGGTGGGAGATGATGATGTCCATTGCTGTGTGATGGCCTGGAATTTAATTTATTAAAGTCAAATTGGAGTTTATAAACTGGACAACTGGTCATCCTTTGACAGGCGAATGGGCAGCGAGGCTGTGGTGGTGATGCAGTGAGAGGATCAGAGACAGGGCCCAGATAGTGAGATGGGGTCGGTGACACATATATTGGGTCTACGAAGTTCCTGCAGGGAGGAAGGGACATGTAGAGGGAGGATGGGAGAACAAGCGTCTTTGAACGGTGAAGTTGTAGCAAAAATGTCAATCAGAAAAAAAAGTCCATCAGCTAGTACGGGCATCTTCATTCTCCTTCCTTGAACAGGCTGCTCCTTCTAGAATATAGGAGAGTCCAGAGCACAGCCTCTGGATCCAGACTGCCTGGATTTGAGTCCCAGCTCCACTAATTATCTTTGTGACCTTGGGCAAGATATGTAAACTTAGAGCACCTCACTTTTCTCATCTGTAAAGTGGGGACTGTGATAAAAGTAACTATCATTTGGTTGTGGGTTAGAACTTGGCTGGCGTACAGTCGGTGCTGAATAAGTGTGAGCTGTTGCCTCAGAAGAGACGGATTGGGAGGGGGAAGTCTTATAAGGGTTTCATCATAATAAAAAGTCTTTCACTCCTAAATGTGGGCAAATTTCAGGGAGTTATGGATACTAGCAAACTCTAAGACGCTGGTTGCTGTTCTCTGGGATCTTACACAGGACTTGAAACGGATAAGCTGCTGCAGGATGTCAGAGAGAGCACTCGACCAGGAACAGAAAACCTGGGTGTACCATAGACACAGCAAGCGACCTTGAGAAGTCCACTTCTGCTTTCTGAACCTTAACTTCCTCATCTCTAAAATGAAGGGTGGCCTAGATAATCATCCAGGTCACACTCACTTCCAGCCTTGCCATTCTGACTAACCTGTATCACAGGGGCTTCAGGGCACCTGCCTTTGGCTGGGCAGCTTGGAGTTGTTCATTTTCCCCATGCTCCTGTCCGCGCTAGTCACAGAATAATGGAATATTTAGAAAGGGTGGCAGAATATGGATGTTTGGTTAATTTGCATATATTGGTATGCTAAATTCTAGGTCCTCACAACTCAAAGATTTATCAAGCTACTTCCCCTGATCTAAGAAATACAACTCTTAATAGTTCACAGAGGAGCAGTTTGTTTACCAATGTGACAAGACGGCCAAACACACTGAACTCGATATTTCACAAGAAACTATTGTTGATGGGAGGGCAGGTATTCAGATTCCTACTAGACCTGTGGATTGAGCTGATGGTGACTGGAAGATGTACTCAGTTTCTAGGGTGACCTGCCCAGAACTCAATGCAATCACATATTTAGTGTTGACAAAGAGCTTGATCACATTTCAAAAACAGGGATTTAAAAAAATGAACGCAAAAGAAATGCAAAACATAACCTAATTCACTTTATACTTTCAGAAGAGATCCACAGTTTTTGAGGAGTATGAATTACGCTTTAAGATTTTCTGGCAGCTTTTAAAGAACAAACCTCAGGATGTGTCTTGAATTATCCAGCCAAAATTGTGTCTTGTTTTCAAGAAAAGCAGATTGAGATGGAAGTGACCTACGTTAGACAGCAATACACCGTTTCAAATTTTGGAAACATGCGTGGATTCCAGAGATATCCTGAAATTTTTGCTCTGTAAATATATTGTTTGAGTCTACACAGCTCAGTGAATGGATTTTTCTTCATGAAATTGCTAAATTAAAGCTAAGAGCCATCTTTAGTGGTGTAAGTCTGAATTAAAACATGGTTGGCATTTTATGAAGTATTAATATACCTATGTGCTTTTGAATGGATAAAGTTGATAAAACATTTTTGTTACTCTTGAATTATATTTTAAAATAGGGACAAAGTTTAATTCACTGTTTGTTGTTAGTAACAAACTTCATGCACAAAATTCTGATTTTACTCTGGCTTTGCTATTTTTAAAAAATATTTATGTGGTTGCGCCAGGTCTTGGTTGCGACAGGCAGGCTCAGTAGTTGCAGCTCCAGGGCTCCTTAGTTGCTGTCTGCATGTGGGATCTAGTTCCCTGACCAGGGATGGAACCCCGCCCCCCGGCATTGGGAGCTCAGTCTTATCCACTGCGCCACTAGGGAAGTCCCTGGCTTTACTATTTTTAATGGCGTCTTTAAGTTCATTTTATTTATATTGAACATGTAAGGTGTTTTCTGATTATATAAATTATATAGGTTTATATTTAGGTTAGAAAATATAACACAGTAAATATCAATCCCAATGAACTTTACTAAGGTACATAATTTTTAAACAAATATGTCTTGGACCCTTACTGAGTTTCAGCCACTAGGCTAAACAATGGGGTTATAAACGTGAAAAACACACGCAATCCCTGCCCTCTCTCACTGAACTGAGTCTAGTGCAGAATGCAGACACGTAAACAGGCAAATACAATACCGCGTGATAGAGCTGTAATGGGGAAATGCAGGAAAGGGATGTCCAGGAAGACTTCCAGGAGAAAGAAGTATTCGTTGAGACCAGAAGAATGAGTAGGAATCAAACATATGTGGGAAGGGGAGAAAGGGAACATTATTCCAGGCAGAGGAAACAGCAACTACAAGGCAGGGGAGGAAAGGCGGCTAGGTGTGGTGGAGAAACTGAAAGAAATGTGGGGGCTGGAGAGCAGAGAGTGAGTTCGAGAAGCACTCAAGACACGGTGGAGAGAAGTATGCAGGACCCAGATGCTGAACAGTCTAGAAAGCCCCAGTATGGTCTGGGGGTTTGTCCTGAGGACAGCAGAATGACTTTTGAGTGTTTGAAGCAGGGTGGTGGTTTGATCAGATTTGCTCTTTGTAAAGATCACTTGAGAGCTCCGTCGAGAATGGTTTGGAGGGAAGTAGCAGTGCCCGCAGTGGAACCAGTTAGGTCAGTGTAGACATCCGGGATGGACGTTGTTAATGGACTAGAGAGGGGGCGGCGAACATCAAGAACGGGGGATGAACGTGAGAGATCCTGTATTTAAGGGGGTAGCATTTACAGGACTTGGCAATGGATTGGATGCGACGTGTGAGGGAGGAATCAGCCATGACCGCCAGGTTTCTGACTTGAAGGAGTCATTCACTGAGCCTGGTGACACAGGAGGTGAGGTGTAGGGGAAGGAGAAGATGGCACAAGGAATACTGATACTTAAGCAACAGGAAGATTAAGAAGGTGAAGGACCCCCAGTTTGGGCTGAGCGGGGCTTGCTGTGCTGGGCACGGAGCCTCGCATGCCTCCTCCGCCTGTTCCTCCGCCTGTTCCTCCGCCTCACCGCCCACGCGGCCAGCTAGCTTGATAACCGACACAAGGATGGTGACCCCTCTCTGCGCTCAGCCCGAGCTCTGCGCATGCCCAGTGGGTGCCGTGGGCCGAGCCTGCGCAGTTGGGGGAATTCGGGCCCTAGGGATCCCCGCTTGCGCCACGCCAGGAGATCCGCGGCGCCAGCAGCGGTACCTTTCCGCGCGTCCCGCCGCCCCTCACTCCCGCCCCTTCCGTGTTTTGGTCGCGCACGGGTTCCGTCAGTCGCAGGGGCGATTGGTTGTTAGAGGGATCCGAGAGCGGCGATTGGCTGTCGTTGGCCGTCGCTCAAGCGCCCTCCCGGAGATGGTGCGAGGTGGGAGGAGAGCAGGAGAGACCCTGGAGCTGACGAGGCTGGTTGACGGTAAGCTGCGGGTTCCGGGCTTGGCCGGGCAGCGTCGGGCTGGGCTTTGGGCTCGCTGCCGAGGCCAGGTTCTTCCCCGGTCGCTTAGGCGAGGCTCCCTCTTGCTGTTCGGCCACGCTGGTCTGCCTGGTGCCTGCAGCGCCTTGACCCCAACATCTACTCGAACCTCCCGTCTGGGGCTTGGCTGCCGCTGAGACACGGTCGCCGCCACGCCTTGGGGGAAGCCTGCGAGGCTGAGAGGGAGAGGTTTACCCGCCGGAAGGGTCTCCTTCCTTCTCTCCGAATTCTACCTGTGCTCCAGGGGCCCGGTCCTCACCGCTTAGGGCAAGTCTTCCCTGTTTCGCCTGCCACTGGGATTTCTCCCTGTCCAGCTTTCCCTCATCCGGCGCTTTGTTTTGGTCGTTGTCTTAACACGTCAGAGTCTTATCTCTTCGACCACATTGTGAGAGTCCTTAGGAGGTTCCGGATCTGGGTCCCTCCTTTCTTGAACACCATTCAGGGTTCATTCGGTGCTTTGCGTTACAATTTATACTCAAGTTTTTGCTGATTGCTTCTTACTATGACTCCCGATGAAAGGAAGGGTTAGGAATCCTTCGGGCTTTCCTTTTGTTGATCTTTTTGTAGCATTCGTGCTTAGATCATCTCATCCTTAGAAGCAGGGATACGAAGAGCCAACACTTGTTGAGTTCTGGCGGTGGGTTATGCTAGGCATTTTGATATCCATCATCTGGTTTAATCCATAAATCAGTTCAATGAGACAGGCATGATTATTCCCATGCTACATGGGAAACCCGGGCTTAAGTAACTTGCCTGAGGTCACATAGCTAGCTAGTAAATGTTGGAACTTTCTAATCAGATCTGTTGAATCCATCATCCACTGCTGTGATATTAGTATCCTGTTTTACATTTAAGGAAACAGGTTCAAAGAAGCTAGGTGATTTGTCTAAAAGTAAAGTAATAAGTTAACAGATTTACTTAAACATTAAAAGAGGTTGTAGTAGGTACGTGGTGGCCCTGCAGTTGGAACTGAACACAGCACAGACCAGGCTTTCTAGGAGGTCACAGCTTATTGGAGGAAACTGACAAAATAGCTACTCAATAAAACATGCTTTGGGTATTGTGTATATGGATATGGTGTCTGTGGGGAGGAAGGAATCAGACATGAAGAGGTAAGACAGGCTGATGTAGGAGGAGACCGGAGCCAAGCTCCCTGGCTTTGAATTCTGTCTCCATCATTTTCTAGCTTTGATCTTGGGTAAATTACTTAACCTATCTGGGCCATTTCCTCATCTGCGAAGTGGGTAATAATGGTACCTACTTCAATAGGGTTGTTGTGTTAATGAGTTTTTATACATATAAGATACTTAAAACAGTGCTTGGCATATAGTAGATAGTTAGGTGTTATATTATTCTAGGCTGAGCAAACTCATTGAGACGGGAAGCTTGAATCCAGGTCTTCTGACAGCTGGTCCGGCGCCCTTTCCTTATACAGGTTGCCTCATTTGCATCCCTTGCCTACAGAAAGAGGAGTGGTGACCAAATAGTCACTTTGTCCTACAGCTTCCCAGGGTAGAAACAAGCAGCGTACAGGGAAAGAAAGTAAAGAATGCCGGGGGATGGTGAAAGAGGGATTCAGGGAGCTTTGCCTAAATTTCAAGTCATTCTAGATATCTAGATAGCCTGCTTCCTGGGCCTTATCCACAGTCTAACAACAGGTATGTGTTTAGAATATTTGTGCTCAGCATTGGGCTGGACACAGTATAGGGACACAGGCGTGATATGGTATCTGCTCAGAAGCAGCTAGTATTGTCCAGTTGGGTAAATGAGAGTAGAACACAAAACAACCATGAGTGACCAAGGGCAGCAGAAAAAATAGGGTTGAGCTTTTCTGATTTCAACTATGCTAGCCATCAAACCGAAAGGCGAGAGTGATTTGAGGGGCAGGGTAGTTTAGGAACGCTTCCTGGGATAGAATCATATCCCCACATTTATTGAGTTTCCCAAGAGTACAAAGCTCTGGGCTAATGCTGGGAATGAGAAGTGAAGAAGAGATGGGCTCTGCCCTGAGAAGCTCCTTGTCTAGGGGACACACATTCTGTTCCATTGTAACAGGTAGTTGGATGGAGGTGTGTACCGAGTGCTGTGGAGGCAGGAGGCGGGGGATATGTCAGCTGTACCTGGGTGAATTGGGAGAGGGTTCACCAAGCAGGGGGCATTTGGGCTTGAAGCAAATGAGTAGAGGTTTCTCAGGCAGAGCGTTTTAGGAGAATGTAGTATGTTTAGGGACAAAGATTACTGACTCAGAGAGAAAGAGGGAATAAATGGATAGGTGTGGGGGGAAGGGCACGACCTTTGGATTAGAATCAGGGCACTCTTACACCAAATGAAGTGAAGTGTGGAAGAGGACTCACCACAGGGCTGACACATGGTAGGCCCTCATGTGTTAGTTCCCTTACCCAGCTCCTGGAGAAGTAAGTTGCCGCCAGTTGGAGAAGAGCCTTGCATGCTGTGCTAAGTGGACTTGATCCTGAAGGTAGTATAGGAGGTTTGGACTGCTATGTCTGACCTAGGAAGGCTTTCCCTACTTCTTCTACCCCCAAATTGTGAAAGTAGTCCACATTTTCTCCTAATAGGGCTTCACTATTAGCCTACCAAGAGCTCAGCAACCGCAAGTAACTCACACCCCAGAGTGTCAAAGGTAGCTGGCTTCTTCTCAGAGGAGAGGCAAAGGCTGTGGATTTGAAAGGGGTTTCTTTGGTAAGCAGTTAGATATAGTAGGTTCTTACAGTTGTAGCTGTGAAAGATGTTATGCATTTTGTGTTTTCTGGGTTTTCTTCCTCAGTGTGTAGTAAAGTTCTTTTTCAGAGTTCCCACCTGTTTCAGGAAGGCCAGCGGGAGCAATGCCCCCGCTCCCTCTCAGGGTACCGCAGTGGGGACAGCAAGAATCAGTGAGAATCCTCAAGGAAGAGGTGACACTCAGGGGACAGAGTCAGGGCCTCTTAGTGTCTTTTCTTCCTCCAGAGATTTTGCTTGCAGTATCATCTCTCATTCTGTGGTTTTTGTTGGTTTGTTTGTTTTATTTTTTTTAATTTTTGGCTGCGTTGGGTCTTCGTTGCTGCTCATGGGCTTTCTCTAGTTGCGGCAAGCGGGGGGGGACACTCTTTGTGGTGCGTGGGCTTCTCATTGCGGTGGCTTCTCTTGTTGCAGAGCACAGGCCCTAGAGCGTGTGGGCTTCAGTAGTTGCAGCGCGTGGGCTCAGTAGTTGTGGTGCAGGGGCTTAGTTGCTCTGCGGCATGTGGGATCTTCCCGGATCAGGGCTCCAACCCATGTCCTCTGCATTAGCAGGCGCATTCTTAACCACTGCGCCACCAGAGAAGTCCCTGTGTTTTGTTTTAACGAGGGAAACTGTTCTTTTATTGTTCCTCAAACTGTTCCTGGAAGCCCCACCAGAACTGGAGTGCTGAGTTAAGAGAGCATATTTCTAGGCCTAACCCAGCCTTCCCGAATCCGAACCTTTAGGGGAGGGGCTGGAAACCTCTGCATTTGTGTGCGTATTAAAGGTTGAGAACCTTTAGTTTTTTTATTCAGCTTTCTTCAACAAATATTTATTACATGCCTAAGTGTGCCTAGCACTGTGTCCACTCAGTATAAACTGGACAGGTAACCGCCTGAAATGGGATCTGCATAGTTGTTCAGAGGATGTTAGGGCAGTGGTGGAGTAAAGCACTGGATAGGTTAGGCAAAGGGAGTTTGTACGGCACTTTGTAAGTCTGGCGGGGGACTTATGATACAGTAAGAAATAAGGAGCTTCTAGGGTCATCTGTGTGCATAGGAAAGAATGTGGACTTTGGAGTCAGCCTCACCTGACCCGACCACACTAGTGTGTGATCTTGGTCAAACCAGTTAACCTCTCCAAGCCTTAGGCCCTTATCTACAAATGAAGTTAAAAATAGTGCTTACCTCATAGGGTGGTGTTGGTAATTAAATGCCACAAGGCAAATAAAGTGCTTAGTAGGTGCTTGGCCTATAGTAAGTGTGAAATTAAAAGCAAAAGGGCTTGTTGTCTCCATTCTGAAGATGAGGGTGTTCAGGAGTAGAAGGGTTAAGTTACTTGTCCAGGGTCGCACAGCTAAGTAGGTGGTGGACAGAGGCGTCTGGATTTGAACCCTGGGTCATTCCCCAAAGCCTTCTTTTTGAACCTGAGCATTGTTCTGCTTCCTGTAGGAGTAATTCCTTCTTGGCGGGTTGCTCTGAAGCTCCTTGAAAAAATGTCTGTTGAAGTTCTTAGCTCAGAGCCTGGCACATGCTCAGTAATGTTAGTTTGTATTCTCCTTTCCCAAGAACAGCAGACAGCTTCCAGGGGTTTAAGGAACTGCTACTCTGTCCTTATTGAAAAATCATGGAGTTTGTCGCGGGCCACTGGAAAGTGTCTCCTGGGTCTAGGCAGGCTGCCCGCCCAGCTGTATACACTCAACAGCACTTGGGTGGAATCCTGGCAGCTGCTGATTTCTTCCTCCCCCTCTAGGGTGAAGGCCATGCCGCCCCCTGGGAAAGTTCCTCGAAAAGAGAACCTGGGGCTGCAGTGTGAGTGGGGGTCCTGCTCCTTTGTGTGCTCAGCCATGGAGGAGTTCTGCGAGCACGTCACTCAGCACCTGCAGCAGCACCTGCAGGGCTCCGGGGAGGAGGAGGAGGAGGAGGAGGAGGAGGAGGAGGAGGAGGAGGACCCGCTGGGTAAGGAAGCAGGACACAGCAGGGGGAAAGAGCTCAAGGGATGGTGGAAAATCTGATTTTCCTTGCTGCAAAGGGGGAAGGCAGCCGGCGAGAGTGTTGGTTTATTTTCCTAATTGTGCTTTTTTTTGGTTTGTTTATAAAAACACTGTAGACTCATTATAGAAAACTCATTCAACAAGGATATATGGAATGAACCTGCCATCAAAAGTCAATTACTGACTTACTGACTTTGGTGAACATTCTTTTTGACCTCTCTCTGCATGTGTATACATAAATTAGATAGATATGATTTTATTTTTTTTTAATTTTTAAATTTTATTTATTTTTTTGCGGTACGCGGGCCTCTCACTGCTGTGGCCTCTCCCGTTGCGGAGCACAGGCTCTGGACGCGCAGGCTCAGCGGCGCTGAGCTCACGGGCCCATCCGCTCCGCGGCATGTGGGATCTTTTCAATTTTTTTTTTTTTTTTTTTTTTTTTTTACTGTGACCACCAGTTAGGAATACATCTTATATCACAGCCCTGTACACAAAAGTTAAAAAATACTAAAAACAATACTTGCCTGTATTAAATTCTCTCTGAATTGTTCTATCTTATTCTCTTAAATTAAAAAAAAGTGTGATTTGCAATCCCCTAAACTGATTTCACTATCCACTAATGGGTCACAACACAGTTTGAAAAACTCTGTTCTACAGAAGGTATAGAGACACCTCTCCTTCCCCCACCTCAAATTCTGTTTTGAGTCTAGTGACTGTGAACTATAACTAATAGCTTCAAAAGTCAAGTAATATTTATACAGAAGAGAAATTAGGGGATTATTGTATTTTTAAAAGTATCTACTTTTCAAAACAAATAAACCCCTATAAAGCAATGGAAATTTGGTGCTTAGACAGATGCTAGAGAGATAGGAAGTGGAATTGAATAGTCCTAGAGAATAGTCCTTCCTAGGAAAGGCCGATCTTGGGCAGAATATGGGGGAAAGAAGGACTTCCGGTTTGACAGGAAGGAGTGGGAGGTGTCTCAGTTTCCTCGGGAACAGCAGAAACTCCGAGCCACTGTAGCAGATGCCAGCCACACCTGCTGTCTCTGAGTCACTGGCACTGGGACATGCACACACTGTCCGCCTGCCTAGACCACACTTCCCCTCCACCTGGTTGCAGTTTAATATTTATACATGTGATTATTTGATGTTTTTATCTCTCTGATTGAAAGCTGTACGAGGACAAAACTGGGACTCTTTTTTTACTCGTCGTTGTATCCCTGGTTCCTGGCACACAGTTAGTGGTCATTAAATACTAGTATTTGCTGAATGAATTCCTGGCATACCAGGTCAGTCCGGCATCCTCACTTGCTGCTAAGTGGACGGAGAGCTTTGGAAAGTATCAGACTCTCCCTTCTAAACCCCTTTTTGCAGAGGAAGAATTCTCCTGCTTGTGGCAGGAGTGCGGCTTTTGTTCTCTGGACAGTTCTGCTGATCTTGTGCGCCACGTCTACTTCCACTGCTACCACACTAAGCTGAAACAGTGCGGGCTGCAGGCCCTGCAGAGCCAGGCCGACCTCAGCCCCTGCGTCCTGGACTTCCAGAGCCGCAACCTCATCCCTGACATCCCTGACCACTTCCTGTGTCTGTGGGAGCACTGTGAGGTCAGCAGGCAGAGCCAGTAATAGGGGTGGAGGGAAGTTGGGGATCTCAACTCAAGATGCCTTGACCCTTTCAGGGATGCCCTGTATTCCTGAGGTTCCCGCTCGTAGCCCTCCTACATTTCTGGGTAGCCCCCTTGCTCAAACTTTCCTATCCGCACCAAGTTAATTTGGGAGCGAGCCGAGAAGCCCCCTTTGGACACCTAGGGGTAAGAGTCCCGCCACCCACCCTCAGTCCTTACCCCAAGTTGCTCCTGGCACAGAGCTCCTTCGACAATCCCGAGTGGTTCTATCGGCATGTGGAAGCGCACAGCCTGTGCTGTGAATACCAGGCAGTCGGCAAGGACAACCACATGGTGCTGTGTGGCTGGAAAGGTAGGGCCACTCTTTAATTTCTGACCTCTAAAGAAACCTTGGGGTTGCTAAGGGGCAGGGCAGCTAGCGGTGGGACCAGTCCTGCAGGGCAAGGTTGGCTGCTGGCTGGAGAGACGTGGGGGTACCAGAGCCTACTCTGAGGGTTTGTAGCTGGACCTGACTGGACCTTCCTTCCCAGGCTGTACATGCACCTTCAAGGACCGCTTTAAGCTTCGAGAGCACCTCCGTAGCCATACCCAGGAGAAGGTGGTGGCCTGCCCCACCTGCGGGGGCATGTTTGCCAACAACACCAAGTTCTTAGATCACATCCGTCGCCAGACCTCGTTGGATCGTAAGTGGTCGGAGAAGGGGCATGGGTGCAGGCTTGGAGTGGGGGTCGGGGGCACATTCCCAGGAGAGGGGACCCCTGAAGGTATCTGCAAGTTGGCTGCATCTACCTTGAGGGCTCAGTCACCTACCACAGTCTCTGCTGATAGAGACTCATTAGACGTTGTTATTCCATGCTTACTGTGTGCCACAGCTCTTATCTCAGTGAATCCCAGCAGCAGCCCCATGAGGTAGGCCTCTTATCCACGCTTTTTGCAGATGAGGAAACTGAGGCTCAGAGAGGTTAAATCACTTACCTGAGATCACACAGCTAGTAAGTGGTCAAGCCAGAATTCTAATTCAGGTTCTCGACTCCAAGTCCCATGCTCTTTCTGTGATACTATGTCCGTCCATAGTTCCCTAAGCTCCCCACTCCTCCTCTGGTGGTTCCCTTCTGCCTGGGATGGTTCCCCTTTCCCAGCTTGCTCTCCTCTCTGTGCCTGTCCACCATCCCTCACAACCCACCCTCTCTTCTGCCCGCCCCACCACAGAGCAACACTTCCAGTGCTCTCACTGTTCCAAGAGATTTGCCACGGAGCGGCTGCTGCGGGACCACATGCGTAACCATGGTGAGTAGCCAGCCACCCCTCTCGTCCCGGCCCACCGTCCAAGCTTCCACTAGCTCTCGGATCACAGCCTCCTCTCTGCTCCTCAGTGAACCACTACAAGTGCCCTCTGTGCGACATGACCTGCCCACTGCCATCCTCCCTCCGAAACCACATGCGCTTTCGCCACAGCGAGGACCGGCCCTTTAAATGTGACTATTGTGACTACAGGTAAAGGGAAACGGGGACTGGAAATCAGAAAACTCGTGTTCTAGGGTCCCCCATGCCCTCTGACCCCTCCTGACCTCTCTTGGCAGCTGCAAGAATCTGATCGACCTCCGGAAGCACCTGGATACCCATAGCAAGGAGCCAGCCTACAGGTGTGATTTCGAGAACTGCACCTTCAGTGCCCGGTCGCTCTGCTCTATCAAGTCCCATTACCGAAAAGTGCATGAAGTGAGTGGGGCTGATGGTGGGGAAGGGCCAGCAGAAGTGTCGGGGAGCCCGGGGTCGGGGGGAAGCTAGCCTCACTCTCCCTCCCCTCCCCCCCAGGGAGACTCAGAGCCGAGGTACAGATGCCACGTGTGTGACAAATGCTTCACAAGGGGCAACAACCTCACCGTGCACCTTCGCAAGAAACACCAGTTCAAGTGGCCCTCAGGGCACCCCCGTTTTCGGTATGCTCCTCCCAGATTCCCACACTTTTTCTTCATACCTTTCAACAATTTAAGAGACCTTGAATTTGATGGTGCTTTGATGTCCACCATCTCCATTTAGGCTCAAGGAACCTCGAGAATAGTGGTGGGGCAAAGATTATTTTTCTGATTTTTGAATCCAAGGCACCACGCCAAAAACAGTAAATGGTGCCAAAAGCCCTGTAGCCGGAACCAGAGTGAGTCCAAGGGTCCTAATCTGTAGCTCCATGGCCTGCTCATAAATCCTTTGACAACACTACTGTCCAGTACAGATAATTCCTCCCTCTCCCCTTCCCTCCCCTCCCTTCCCTTTTTGAGTAATGATCCTTCTTGCCTTTTCTTCTAAATATTCCAATAAAGACCTTTTTTGTCTTTAACCTCCATCACTTAGAATCCCAGAGCTGCTTCTTTCCCCCGTATTTGTCCCTTACCTCGCCAATCTCCAGGCCATTTCTGCCTCCCCCTGCCCTTGTTTGCTGCCCTCTGTGCTCCTCCTTCACCAGGTACAAGGAGCATGAAGACGGCTACATGCGGCTGCAGCTGGTTCGCTATGAGAGTGTAGAGCTGACACAGCAACTGCTGCGGCAGCCACCAGAGGGATCGGGCCTGGGAGCATCACTGAATGAGAGCAGCCTGCAGGGCATCATTCTAGAAACAGTGCCAGGGGAGCCAGGACCCCAGGAAGAGGCTGAAGAGGAAGAGGAAGGTGGGGATGGTGAGGGGACAGCCCTCTCGGCCTCTCAGGACACTTCTAGCCCTGTCATCCACGTGGTGAATCAGACCAGCGCCCAAGGCGAGCGAGAGATTGTCTACTATGTGCTGTCCGAAGCCCCGGGAGAGCCACCTCCAGCCTCTGAGCCCCCCTCTGGGGGCGTCATGGAAGAGCTTCAGGGAGTAGCTGAGGAGCCAGAAGTCCAGATGGTGTGAAGGCTGCAGACCCTGACCATTGCTACCCCAGACCCCAGCTGGGGTTTGAGCCGGGCTGGTGGCAATGCCCCTAGTGGGCAGCCCTTGCCATTGGATGCCTTTAGGAGGGGTGCTGGGAGCAGTGCGGTCCACTCTGGACCCAGCTTGCATCATTCGGCAGACTGAGGGACTTCCCTTTTGTGCCAGACCACATTCTGTGGGGATCCTGAGGAGTTTGGATTCTTTGGGGGGGCACCCTGGTTGTGTGTGTTCTTGTAGAGGGGGCTAGTGTCAGGTTTAACCCTAACCCCCAGACATGCTGGAAGAGTGATTAAAATCCATAGTCAACTCACATCCATTCCTGTCTTTAGGGGTCCTTAGGCCCCGGATGACATGTAACTGATCCCGGCAAGGGCCCTTTCCTCACAACCAGCCAAGGCATTTCCCTCTAAATGGTTCCTCCTACAAGCCCCAAGGACTTTCATGGTCATCCTCAGGGATGGGATTGGAGGCACTGAGTATGTGCGTAACAATTGTTTTTGGTAATAAAAGAAACACTTGGGCCATAACTCACTTCTTCTTCCTTATGTTTGGTGATATTAACTAGATAACGAGGAGATACAGCTGCCCAGAAGAGGAGCTGAATAATTAGGCTCACTCCCCTTTTAGTGACTGGGGTTTGTTTTGTTTTGAACTGTCCTCTTGTTCCCTGCCCCCCTCCCCCACACCCCACCTTTGGTGAAACTTCTCCATTTCTTCTTGGAACATCTACCATCTGTATAGAGGTCCCAGGCATAGGCCAGGAGTGGGCAGTAGAACACTGTAGGACGGACGAGTGGAGCTTGCCAGGAAGCCAGAGCACTCAGGCCGGCCCCACGCTCTGAGTGCTGGTTAGAAGCCAGTGCCTCTGGGTTGGGGGTTCTTTACCTGTGGAGCTGTGGGACTAAGAAGGAGGCTTAGGGTGGAGGGTGGATGTGGAGGCCCTAGGGAATAGCAGGTACTGGGGGTCCAGGAGCCAAGTTAGAAAGTTGTGTATCTGAATGTGCATTTTCCTGAGGAAAGGGGTCTGTATTTTCAGTAGATTCTAAAAGGGGTTGGAACCTTCCTAAACAGGAACCATTTTTTTAGGCCTGTCCAGTCACATCTTAGTGCTGTGTGTCCATTCTTAGGGTCTCTGCCACTCTCAAGAGGTCAAGGAAGTACCCTTAGGGGTCTTGGATGGGCAGGAAGCTGCCCCAAAAGTGTTGTTTTAACACTTTTTAAAAAGGACTAAATGTCTTTTAAAAAGACATTTTTAAAAAGGACTAAATAATTCTTACTACAAAAACTGTGTGCCTATTGCTGAAAGAATTAGGAAAGAGAAGTCTCTTCATTAATTCCGTCAGCCATTTACTGAGTTCTTCCTATAGTCCGGGTTTTGTGACAAGTGCTAAGGATACAAAGATGGATAAACCCAGGCAGGATCTGCCCCGGAGGGACTTGCAGTACAGAGGCGAGGAAAGACCTAAATGAGTGGAGTGAGAGGCCTGTCAGGGTTCGTTGAGGAGGCTCAGAGCAGGAGCTGACAGTATTACTTACCCAAGGGATCAAGAAGGGCTTTGTCAAGGAAACAACTAGAGCTACCATCTACAAAGGGGTGGCCGGTTTATTCGGAGCAGAGGAGGTTAGGTCTGTAAACGAATCTAAAGGGGTACTTTGTGGTCTGCAGCACAGAGGGCAGTGGGTTGTGGAGAGAGACAAGACTGGGAAGGAAGGCAAAGCCGCCCAAAAGGACTGCATCAAGTTTTAGAACGGTGATTCTGCCAGTGATGGGGAATGAGAGAGCAGGCAGATGCAAGTTAGGGGGCTGCTGCAGGAATTCAGGCAAGAAATAATGAGGGCTTTAAGGTCAAGTCAATGTAGATGTTCACTTCGCCTCTGCAAGAGCCCCTTCAAGAAATAGCAATATGTTCTCTAACACCATACATAGAAATAAACAAAATGGTAGCTAATTTTTTTTTTTTTTTTTTTTTTTTTTTTTTGCCGTACGCGGGCCTCTCACTGTTGTGGCCTCTCCCGTTGCGGAGCACAGGCTCCGGACGCGCAGGCTCAGCGGCCGTGGCTCACGGGCCCAGCCGCTCCGTGGCATGTGGGATCTTCCCGGACCGGGGCACGAACCCGTGTCCCCTGCATCGGCAGGCGGACTCTCAACCACTGTGCCACCAGGGAAGCCCACTCAAAATGGTAAAAGACCTAAATGTAAGACTGGAAACCATAAAACTCCTAGAGGAAAACATAGGCAGAACAATCTTTGACAAAAACTGTAGCAATATTTTTTTGGATCTGTCCTAAAGCATAGGAAATAAAAGCAGAAGTAAACAGATGGGACCTAATTAAACGTAAAAGCTTCTGCACAGAAAAGGAGACCATAAACAAAATGAAAAGACAACCTACAGAATGGGAGAAAATATTTGCAAATGATATGACCGATAGGGGGTTAATATCCAAAATATATAAACAGCTCATACAACTCAACGTCAAAAAAACAAACTGACTAGAAATTGGGCAGAAGAACTGAACAGACAATTTTTCCGAAGAGGACGTGCAGATGGCCAACAAGCATATGAAAATATGCTCAACATGGCTAATCATCAGGGAAATGCAAATCAAAACCACAATGAGATATCACCTCACGCCTGTCAGAATGGCTGACATCAAAAAGAACACAAAGAACATGTTGGTGAGGATGTGGAGAAAACAGTACACTGTTGGTGGGAATGTAAGTTAGTGCAGCCACTGTGGAAAACAATATGGAGGTTTCTCAAAAAACTAAAAATAGAACCACCATACCATCCAGCAATTCCACCCCTGGGTATATATCCGAAAAAAACACAAACTAATTTGAAAAAATACATGCACCCCAATGTTCATAGCAGCATTATTTACAATTGACGAGTATGGAAGCAACCTAAGTGCTCATCAACAGATGAATGAATAAAGATGATGTGGTATATATATACAGTGCAATACTACTCAGCCGTATAATAGAATGAAATTTTGCCATTTGCAACAATAAGGATGGACTTGAAGGATATTATGCTCAGTGAAATAAGTCAGAAAGACAAATACTGTATGATATCACTTATTTGTGGAATCTAAAAAAATACAACAAGCTAGTGAATGTAACAGAAAAGAAAGAGACAGATATAGAGAATAAAGTAATGGTTACTAGTGGGGAGAGGGAAGGGGGGAGGGACAAGATATGGGTAGGGGGTTAAGAAGTACAAACTATAATGTATGAAATAAGCTACAAGGATATACTGTACAACACAGGGAATATAGCCAGTATTTTATAATAACTAAATGGAGTATAAACTTTAAAAATTGTGAATCACTATATTGTACACCTGTAACATATAATATTGCACTTCAACTATACTTCAATAAAAAATAAATAATTTTAAAAAGAAAGCAGGACTTCCCTGGTGGCGCGGTGGTTAAGAATCTGCTTGCCAATGCAGGGGACACAGGTTCAAGCCCTGGTCCGGGAAGATCTCACATGCCTCAGAGCAACTAAACCCATGTGCCACAACTACTGATCCTGCGCTCTAAAGCCCACGAGCCACGACTACTGAGCCCGCGCGCCTAGAGCCCGCGCTCCGGAACAAGAGAAGCCACTGCAATGAGAAGCCCACACACCGCAACGAAGAGTAGCCCCTGCTCACCGCAACTAGAGAAAACCTGTGCACAGCAACGAAGACCCAATGCAGCCAAAACTAAATAAATGAATAAATAAATGAATAAATTTTAAAAAAATATTTATATATATATAAGGCATTGAGAAAGATTTTTCTTTTTTTTTTTTAAATGTCAGCATGGGGGAGAGAGGAAACGCAAGTGAAGATTTCCATAAGTAAAGCCATTGCATCTCCAGGCTCACTCCTCTAGGATCCTGTATCAATTTCATCACCCACACCCTGTCCTTCCACTAAACAAGTATAATTCTGCTCCCCCATCAGGCCTTCAGATAACTGACGACAACGGAGGCTTCTTCGGGCTAAGCACCCTCAGTTTCTTCTAAACCTGTGTCGTGTAGTTTGGAGTCCCCTCTCCACCCCCATGTGCTTGGGGCCTCTAGTTTTGGTGGTTACACCATGCTCTCAGTTTAGTATGAAGCCGCTGCCCTCTGAAGCCCCTAAGCCTTTACATGTTTTGTTATTGCCCAAGCTGTGCTCCTTCACTTTAGATGTTTGCAGTGGTTATCTTGGACCCCACAGCAAGCCCTCGTGTTTATCATTAAATTTTGACCTGTGAGACTCGATGGACAACTGTCTCCAAGTGGTAGCTTAAAAGGTTGAATAGAACAGGGCCAGAGGCAGACCCCAAGGGCAAGTCATTAGAGACCTTTCTCCCAGTCAAGACGAGATGAAGCCTAAAGGCTCTGAACCCTGATAAGACTGTGGTGCCCCATTCTCTGTGTATAATTCAAAATGAAAATATTAAACCCGGAAGCAACTACAAGTAAGCACAACATGATTATACTTTCAAAAATGTATATTTATAAACTTATCAAATTCTGGTCTCAATTTTTTTCTTTCATTTTTTTGGTGCCCTTGGTTTGCTGGTGTTCTAAGCAGTGGCTGGGGCTGCCCCTTGAGGGATTTCTCCAGCATTACTGATGCCATTCATTCCTCAGCTGAGCAGTGCCTTCAGGATCAGGCCAGCACCCCATGAAAAGGGCCTTCCCTACCAGTCACACCAGTGACACCCACACCAAATCCCATTGTTCTGTCTGGACCATGGGGAGTGCAGAAGACATTTTGGCCCGCTACTGTGTGATTCCAGTTCTCCAGGAGGAGGGGATCCTGGGCTCTGTGTGCGTGGGTTAGAAAGCACCAGACCGGAGAAAGGGGTTATCGAGTCTAAGCAGCCAGAGGCCTGTGGAAGAATATAGAGGCTGGGGGTGGGTGACAGCAGATCACTGGAGGGAGGAGGGTGCCAGTACTAATTTGATTGCCTTAAAATTTCATCTAGAGTCAGACATCATGGTGCCTGAAGATTAAGGAGATACCCTGTCTTACTCTTCTCAAAGGGGTGGCGGTAGGAAGAGAGGGCAGGTGGCCCAGGAGTGTGGAAGCTGATGCTTCATTTTTCTTATTTAGGGCAAGTCCATAACCTCACACAAGAGCACAGAAGAGCTGAGTGGGTAGAAAAGAGAAATGATTCTCCAAGATGAGAAGAGGGAAGAATAGCCATGGGGAATCAAGTCAATTCTGTCAGATTGTGACCTAGTGAATATAGGCTCCCAATGAATGAATGAATTTGCTAAAGATCAGGAATCCCATGGTGCACTTTGCGAATGAGGAGCATACTCATTTCGTGTACAGTAGCAGAGGGGTTTGAGGCTGAGAGGGAAGGTAGGGGGAGATTGTGAAAACTTTTCATAGCATGCTAAATAGCTTGAATTTCTTGACTGAGCAAGGAATATGGAGGACAAGTAGATAGGCAAAGCTTGGGAAGTAATGGAGACATCCCTTCCTTCGAGTAGAGGGAAGGCAGGATGGGAGGGGATGTGAATTTAGTTTGTAGGAGGTGTAAGGTGTGAGAGGGATTTCATGCCTGGCGGTCTCTATTTTCTTGATAGAGTAGGGATTAATGTTATTGAGGGATAATTTGTTGGATTAAGGAGATTTATAACAACTGTCACGTTTTAGAAACGCCATTTATAGATATAGGAGTGAGATAGATCACCTAACAACTCAGCAGAGGCTGAAGACCAAGATCAGGCAGTGGCAACTTCAACACAACCAGACACTTTTTTGTAGCAGATACCAGCATCCCCGGAGCAAAAGCAGAAGACAGACCACTGGGTTGATCCTCGGCCATGGCTTGTCTGCTTGGACATGAATTGCCTAGGGTCAAGGAGCAGGGTAATTAGAGCAGCCAGAGAAGGATCGTGAGGTCAAAACTGGGCAGGGAGGCCCTAGGAGACTAGTTAGAATCAAATACAGTGAGCCTCTGAAGATCAGAGGGCAGGAGGGATAGGCGGTCAGAAAAGGGACATTTTAAAAGTATTTTTTTAATTGCAGTATAGTTTTTTAAAAAATTTTATTTATTTATTTTGGCTGCGTTGGGTCTTCATCGTTGGGCGCGGGCTTTCTCTAGTTGCGGCGAGCGTGGGCTACTCTTCGTTTCGGTGCGCAGGCTTCTCATTGTGGTGGCTTCTCTTGTTGCGGAGCACAGGCTCTACACGCATGGGCTTCAGTAGTTGTGGCACACGGGCTTCAGTAGTTGTGGCTCGCAGGCTCTAGAGCGCAGTCTCAGTAGTTGTGGCGCACGGGCTTAGTTGCTCCGCGGCATGTGGGATCTTCCTGGACCAGGGCTCGAACCTGTGTCCCCTGCATTGGCAGGCAGATTCTTAACCACTGCGCCACCAGGGAAGTCCTATCTTTTTGAATTATAATTTTGTCTGGACATATGCCCAGGAGTGGGATTGCTGGATCATATAGCAACTCCATTTTTAGTTTTTTGAGGAACCTCCATACTGTTCTCCATAGTGACTACACCAATTTACATTCCCAGCAACAGTCTAGGAGGGCTCTCTTTTCTCCAAACCCTCTCCAGATAGATTTTTTGTAGATTTTTAAAAAATTTATTTATTTATTTATTTGGCTGTGCCGGGTCTTAGTTGCGGCATACGGGAACTTTAGTTGTGGCATGCGAACTCTTAGTTGCGACATGAGGGATCTAGTTCCCCGACCAGGGATGGAACCCAGGCCCCCTACATTGGGAACGCGGAGCCTTAGCAACTGGACCACCAGGGGAGTCCCGTTATTTGTAGACTTTTTAATGATGGCCATTTTGACCAGTGTGAGGTGGTACCTCACTGTAGTTTTGACTTGCATTTCTCTAATAATTAGCAATGTTGAACATCTTTTCGTGTGCCTATTGGCCATCTGTATGTCTTCTTTGGAGAAATGTCTATTTAGGTCTTCTGCCCATTTTTCGATTTGTTTGTTTTTTTGTTGTGAAAAGGGACATTTTATTTATTTATTTATTTATTATTATTATTATTATTTTTTTTTTTTTTGCGGTACGCGGGCCTCTCACTGGTGTGGCCTCTCCCGTTGTGGAGCACAGGCTCCGGACGCGCAGGCTCAGTGGCCATGGCTCACGGGCCCAGCCACTCCGTGGCACGTGGGATCTTCCCGGACCGGGGCACGAACCTGTGTCCCCTGCATCGGCAGGCGGACCCTCAACCACTGCGCCACCAGGGAAGCCCAAAAGGGACATTTTAAAATGGAGCTAGTTAGGGCTTCCCTGGTGGCGCAGTGGTTAGGAATCTGCCCGACAGTGCAGGGGACACGGGTTTGAGCCTTGGCCCGGGAAGATCCCACATGCCGCGGAGCAGCTGGGCCCGTGCGCCACAACTACTGAGCCTGAGCTCTGGAGCCCGCAGGCCACAACTACTGAGCCCACGTGCCACAACTACTGAAGCTTGCGCGCCTGGAGCCCATGCTCCACAACAAGAGAAGCCACGACAATGAGAAGCCCGTGCACCACAACGAAGAGTAGCCCACACTCACTGCAACTAGAGAAAGCCCGCGCACAGCAACGAAGACCCAACACAGCCAAAAATAAATAGATAAATAAATAAATAAATTTATAAATATATATATATATATATATACAAATAAATAAAATGGAGCTAGTTGGAGTGCCAAGTATGTCCACAGGAAGTAGGCTGCTGAGTAGAGATAGGGGTCATTGGAATAGCAGAGATCAAGGGAAATAAGGCATTTTGAACACCTACCAGCAGTGGCCTTTCTCCCCACCCTCCAGGGGAGTTGGCCTTGTGTTTGGAGCAGGGGAACAAGTCCCAGAGAAAAGCTGGGCAAACAGGCTGGTCTCAGGCTGGTTCCATGCAAAGGGTACAAAGGGGTGTGGTGGGAGTTCAAGTTCTAGGGGAAGGAAGACGGCAAGCTGAGACTGGGAGGCAGAAGGTGTGTGGGTTCTCAAGGAAAAAGAGACAGTGACTCGGGCAATGAACCTTGGCAGCTTCGAAGAACCCCTCATTTTCTTCTTATCAAAAGGAAATGGCAGGCTTCCCTGGTGGCGCAGTGGTTGAGAGTCCGCCTGCCAATGCAGGAGACACGGGTTCGAGCCCTGGTCCAGGAAGATCCCACGTGCCGCGGAGTAACTAAGCCCGTGCGCCACAATTACTGAGCCTGTGCTCTAGAGCCCACGAGCCACAACTACTGAGCCTTCATGCCACAACTACTGAAGCCCGTGCACCTAGAGCCCTTGCTCTGCAACAAGAGAAGCCACCGCAGTGAGAAGCCCGCACACCGCAAAGAAGAATAGCCCCCGCTCGCCGCAGCTAGAGAAAGCCCGCGCGCAGCAACGAAGACCCACTGCAGCCCAAAAAAAAAAAAATTTTTTTTTAAATTTAAAGAAAAGGAAATGGAACTACGTCACAGGTAAGAAATGGAGAGATAAATATCACACTTTTAAAATATACTTCAGTTTTGCTTGATTTTGTTATATTCTCTCTCTCTTTTTTTTAAAGAAGATGTTGGGGGTAGGAGTTTATTAGTTAATTAATTTATTTTTTGCTGTGTTGGGTCTTCGTTTCTGTGCTTGGGCTTTCTCTAGTTGTGGCAAGCGGGGGCCACTCTTCAACGCGGTGCGCGGGCCTCTCACTATCGCGGCCTCTCCCGCCGCGGAGCACAGGCTCCAGACGCGCAGGCTCAGCAGTTGTGGCTCATGGGCCCAGTCGCGCCGCGGCATGTGGGATCCTCCCAGACCAGGGCTCGAACCCGTGTCCCCTGCATTAGCAGGCAGATTCTCAACCACTGTGCCACCAGGGAAGCCCCTCATATTTTTTAACAATAAGGCTTTTTTAAAAAAGGCAACAGCCGGGACTCTGCCTAGTAGGTACCCCTCCACTGCCCGACTCAGGTGCCTATACCCATCTTTACTGACTGTCTCCAGCAGCCTCCCTCTTTATCTACCACTCTCTCCCAGGCCTGGGCTGCATTTCCCCAAGTGGCCAGCAGCGGGTCCTTCCGCTGACAAATACACTTGAAAATCATTCTATCCAAAGATGAGAGAGAGAGAGACTGTCGGAGTGGACCAGAAACCTGGGGTGGTGAAAGCAGAACTGGGTCAGTTCCAAAGTCCACAATCCAATTCCTTTCCAGCTCCCATAGGATCCTGCTATCCCCCTTTCCCCATAAGTCCATAAAGCTCCTTACCAACTGCTTCTCCCACAAGTCCCTGCCCAGAGCACCCTGTGTCTGCTCGATTAGCTCCCAGCACTGAGCTGAGACAGGAATTTTCTGCTTCTGCCTTGCTCCTCACAAGCCAGTTATCACCAACCCTTACCTATCTGGGTCTAGGGAACCTGTCCTGGATGGAGGCTGTCTTGGTGGTGGGAGAGGAGGCTCTGGGATGGGAATTGGGGAGGATCCTAGAAATAGGAGAGGATCAATTGCAGGGAATGGAGGAGGTCTATTTGAGGAAAGGGGAGGAGGATCCATCTTGGGTGTTGAGGGAAAGACCATGGTAGGAGATTGGACATTTATTCGGAGGACGAGAAATCAAAGCATGCTCCCAGATTAGCAACATCAGCATCACTTGGGGACTTATTAAAGATGCAAATTCTCTGGCTCCATCCCAGGTACTGACTCAGAAACTCTGGGAAGGGGGCCCCGTGATCTGTGTCGTAAGGAGCCCTCCAGGGGATACTCATGTGTGCTGAGCTTGAGAACTACTGCTCTCGAGTTACAAGGTCTCTTCCAGGAGTTAGAGGTGTGCGTTCTACGGAATCAAAGTTCTGTCTTGGAAGGTATGTGGAAGGAGTTGGGGGTATCTCCCAGAATGCGAAGGGTCTGTCCTAGTGGACCTCTAGAAGGTTGGAAAACTTTTATATCCTAGAATGGGAGGAAGCCTGTTCAGGGGAGTGGAGATGGATCTGCTTCATAAAATGGGAAGGTGACACGATTAGGGAATGAGGAAGTTTGACATAGTAGATCAAGTCTTCGTTTAGAATGTGTAGTCTTGGTTTTGGATCCCTGGATCCACGACATGAGCTGTGTGACCTCATACTTGTACTTAACATTTCTGAGCTTCAGTTTCCTTATCTGAAACACGGGAGGATAATACTGGCCTCATAAATTTGTTGTGAGGACTGGTTAGACTGTTTAGTCAATACATGGCTATAGAGTGGGTTTTCTGTGCACAAGTTCTGGGAATTCAGGGGAGAAAGAGACAGACCTAGCTCTTTCTTCAGAGATCATATCTCTATGCTGAGAGCCTAGCACATAGCAGGTATTCAGCAAATGTAGTTTCCCCTCCTTTGCCAAGGAAATGGGAGATTATTCTGCGGGAAATGAAATGACCTTGAACCATGGTAAGTCTGACCTGGAGAGTAAGGATGTATGATCTGTTCTTGAGAATTAAAAATCATCATCTATTGCTAAGCACTTGAACACTTGAATCTCATAAGAACCTTTTCTTCTGAGAGGCAGGTATGCAGGATTTTTTATCATCCCCATGACATGGATGAGACTCAGAGAGGTGGAGAAATTTGCTTGAGTACAAAACTAGTAAAAGCACAAAGGGTAGAATGCAAATCTTCCGACTGCAAATTCAGGACATGGAAGATGTGTTCACAAAATGGAGAGGTGTCCTGTGTCCTAGAGAATGGGGAGGCCTGTTTCAGGGAAGAGAAAGTCTTTTAGTGGGTGCATGACAGGTGTTCTAACCCAGGGAATGGAAGGTTCATCAGGGCAGTGGTTCTCAACTTTGCCCATTCAGTGGGATCAGTTGGAGAGCGTTTTAAAACACCAATGCCTGGATCCTAGCTTAGAGATCAGCATGACCTGCTTTGGAGTGTTAACTAAACATCTTTTTGAAGGTCCCCAAGTGATGCTAACTCTGAACCAAGGCTGAGGACTGCTGCTCTGGGGCAGGGGGTGTGAACCACACAGGGTGGAAAACTGGCAGAAGACTTGGAAATGTTGGTCTCTGAAGATAGGGAAGGCTGTCCTGAGGAATGGGGACAGAGCATTCCTAAGGGAGGGGAGGAAATTTTCCTGAAAATTGGAAAGTTGTATGCCAGGGAATGGGGGGGAGTGTCATTAAGCTGTGGAGGTCATCTTGAGAGAATGAAGAGCCTGTCTAGGAAGTGGAGGGAGACAGTCCATTTGGGAATAGGGTTCCCAGAGGCTTCATAGCAGAGAGGACTTTAGGGTTTAAGCCCTGTTCTGTTACCAACTAAATGTGTCCTCTTGACACGTGGCTTAACCGCACTATGCCTCAGTTTCTTTATCTGTAAAGAGAGGTTGTAACACCAGCCTCGTAGGGATATCGTGAGGATTAAATAAGATAATGCAACTGTTGGGGGGGCAATCTACAGTAGAGCACTGGGGGTTAACTTGGAGAATGGGGGTCCCTGAGGAACAGTGGTGATGTGGCGCACGGGGTCAGGGGAAGGTAGAGAGGGCTGGATCCAAAATCTGTATGAAACTCTAAGTCACAGGGTGGGGCCTGGAGACGTCCTGCAGGGGCCGCCAGCCTCCAGGCTTCAGAGAGGCTGGCAGAGGGGGGGACCAGCGGGGGAGAGGTTTGACTGCTAGTAACCTCTCATCTGCTGCAGCAAGGAGAAGCCTCAGCCACGGCAGCAGTACCAGCAGCCTCCCCTCCCATCCGTCTCTGCTGTGGGACAGGTGGGAATTTAAAAGCTCAGGTCACGTGCCTCTGCTGGCTAACCTACTTACTCCTTGAAGACTGGGGCGGGGGCAGGCAGGGGCCAAGAGGAGTTGCCTGAGGAAGGCGCAGAGCAGGGGAAAACCCCGAGAGTGCTCTGGGCACTTCCGTTTGAAGGCTTGTCGGGTGAGGGGGAGAATGCACACATATGTGAGAAGACGCCAAAGACAGTGTTCTGTGAGCCCTGTGCACGCCCCGGCACACATGTGCCTCCAGCATCAGGCAATGCCCGCCTTAAAGGCCCGAATTTGCCTGGGAGCATAAACATTTCTACAGTTGGAGCAGGCTGAGCTCTGGGTACCAGTTTAACCTTGGAGCTGCCTGCAAGCTCTCCCAAAGCAGCCACCCTCTGTCTCTTTTTAACTAGTCTCCTCGCCCTTAGAGAGGGAAAGGGTAGGCGGGGGAGGGGCTGGGGGAGGGAGGATGTCCCACGATTCTTGCTTTCAAAGCATTTTTATCTAGTTTGGGGATTCCCAGGGGATGCCTGAGCCCAAGGGCCAGAACTGAGGGAAATAAATGGGGGTGGTGGTGGTGCAGACAGGCTGACAGCTCCACAATCCCTTGAGAGTGACGGAATCTGTACCCCCAATTCCCCTCCCCCTCCGCCACCACCGTTGTAGAGTCTGTAATCCAGGGACGTGTCCCCACTGAGTGACTTCAGCTCTCCCTTCCTCAGTGCCACCAAGTCGGCCCTTCGCCACCAATTCCCCAGTCCCGGGTCCACAACTGCACTCGCTGCGGCACCCCAGTCGCCGACGCGTCGCTCCCCTTCGCCGTCCTCGGCCCCCGCGGGCTGCGGGGAGGCGCGGGCTCTTTAAGAACAGCGGGAAGGGCGAGCAGCAGCTTGGAGGAGAGCGCAGTCGCCCGGCGGGTTCGGGAGGACAAGCACCGAGGATCGGGCTCAGGGAACCAGGTGTGCGCGGCCAAGCTGAGTAGGGGCGCGCCCCAGTCGCCCTTCCCCAACCCTGTCATCTCTCTTCAGACCTGAGGCCCGAGCCCTCCCCTGTCGCCCGCCCCGGCCCGGCCCCGCCCCGGCCCGGCCGCCGGGACCGGGAGCCGGGACGCCGGTGCCGCAGCCGGAGGCAGGTAAGAGGGCCTGGAGTCTCCATCCTCGGCCCGCGGCAGCGCTAAGCATCTCGGCTCCGCACCGGCCCTGGGGCGCCTCAAGGTGACCAGGCTTGCGGAAGATGGGAGGGGGATGAGCCCGCCATGGGGGGCTTAGTTGGCAGTGGGGATTTTGAGTCCAGGTGGTGCGCCCATCTCTGGGGGGAGCCCAGGGCGCGCGGACCCAGGGGCGCAGGCGGGAGGGGCTAGCCAGGGCGTCTCGCCCAGGGATGGGGAGGGAACGCAGCGGGAGGCCCAGAGCCTCCTCTTCCTCCGCCTTCGCCTGGTCCACCCTGTGCTCACCCGGCTACCCTGACCTCCTAGCCTGCGGCCTCCGCCAGCCGCCCCTTCCCCCCACCCCCCATCCAGTCCCCTGGGGCTGCTGGCCTGCGGGGTAAGGAGATTAGAGCCTCCGTGGGGAGGAGGGAGCGGGTGCGGGCTTCGAGGGCCCGAGCTGGGGCCAGGCTAGGGCTGGGGCTGCCCGGGACCGAGGAGAGGTCGGGACTGATCGTTGCTGCGCGGGGAGTGGTGGTCGGGGGAGGGCAGATGCTCTGGCGGTGGGATGTGGGCTGCTCGCAGTAGCCGGTCTACCCTGAGAGGGAGGCGGGGAGTGGGGGCGAGGGCACATTAGAAAGCAAGGGAGCTCTGAGCCAGGGATCAGGGTCTGCCCCAAACTGAGCAGGCCCTCTCCCTGCAGGCCGGCGGCGGCGTGATGGCGGAGAAGGCGCTGGAGGCCGTGGGCTGTGGACTAGGACCTGGGGCTGTGGCCATGGCCGTGGCGCTGGAGGATGGGGCGGAGCCCCCTATGCTGACCACACACCTGAAGAAGGTGGAGAACCACATCACCGAAGCCCAGCGCTTCTCCCACCTACCCAAGCGCTCGGCCGTGGACATCGAGTTTGTGGAGCTGTCCTATTCCGTGAGGGAGGGACCCTGCTGGCGCAAACGGGGTAAGGGAGCAGCCTGATGGGGAGCTGTGAGCCCCCATGAGTTGCCCCTTTGGGAGCATGAGGCCTGGATGTCCCCTCTTCTGCAAATCTGGCAGGAGCGGGTCCACTAAAATCTATGCCCCTCATTCACTGTGCACACAGCTGAGGTGCCAGGGGTCTGCACTCCCCCTACACCTGTAAGCACCATGGGACACTAGATTCAATTGGTTATTTCCTCTTCCAGGCTGACACTATCACCCCTGGTCCATGAGGAGTTTTCCTTCATTGTTTCAGGTAGAGCTCCTGCCTCTGAGGGCTGATATGAGGAAGTAGGGGCTGCGCTGCAGGGGTTATCCTCAGTGGTTAGCAAAAATCCTTGGACCTACAGAGCTCTGCTAATTTTAAAAGATGTTCTCATTCCTGTCTTCTTACTTCTTTCTTGCCAAAGTCCTCCGAGGCATGGAAGGTGAAGGCTTGACAGGATAGATGACATCCCTGTATTACTAATAAGGAAACTGAGGCCCAGAGAAGTTGAGTAACTTGACCAATGTCACACAGCTAATAAGTGGCAGACTTGGGACCAGAAGCCAGGTTTTCCAGCTCTCCATGCAGCGTTCCCTTCTCTCTCTTAACTTCCCTGTTAAGCATTCCCATCTCCTCCTTGTTTCTCCCATTAGCACAGTGGGGTAAGGTCTGGCTGGGGCTCTGAGTTCCTTTGAACCCCCGACCATCTCCTGCATCCCTTGCAGCTTTTGCCCCCCACCCCACCCTCCCTGCCGTGGGCAGGTTGAGCTGGGAATAGGGAAGCTGGGCTTTTCCCCAGAGCCTGGGTGTGGATCAGGGGTGGAGCTGGGACACTGTTCTCTGAGGTTTAAGAATTGTTTGGGGTGTTTCAGAGCAGGGCTGAGCCTGAGCTCTCTCTGCACTCCCTACCCTCACTCCCATGAGGGACCAAAAGGTCACAGGGCCTGAGCCACTGGAAACTGAGGTATCCGGGCTCCCTGCTCAGCACCTTAACCCTAAGCAGCCTCTCGGCCCTGAGACCAGCTCCGGGCCAAATGAGGAGGTAGTTGTTATTTTCCTAGCCCTCACAGTTTTAAGGAGAAATGAAGATACAAAAGAAATGTGTCTAGATGGGCCAGCTCTCTGGTTGCTTCAAGCCACCAGCCACAACGAATGGGCACCCCTGACCAGGTCCTTCCCTCCTTTGTCCTTGCCAGCCCCATTCTGCTTTTCTGGCCATTTTGCCATCTCGTCCATCCCTTGCCCCTTTCTCTGCCCTCTGTCCTCCTCTTTCTGCCTTCTCTTTTCACTTGAATCCCTGTCCCCTTCTCTGGAGGACAGAAGGCAATTAGAGGTAGGCAGAGAGGAAAAAGAACAAGGGGCGTGGAGAGAGGGAGATTTCTGTCTTTCCCACGTAAGAATTTGTCACTCACCTCTCCTAATTACAAAGGACATTTCTTGATTTTTAAAACCCTTTTCTATTAATTTTTATTAATTATCTTACTTATTATTCATAATAACCTTATTCTGTCCTTGGGAGGAGATATACTATCCTTCTTTTATAGATGAGGAAATGGAGGCCCTGAAGGATTAAGTGACTTCATAAAATTGTGAAGAGAGTTACTGACTGAGGCAGACCTAGAACTGTGGTGGGTCTCCATCCTGAAGGCATGGCAGGCCCCTCCCATGCTGAGCAGTTGTGGTCCAGCAGGAGTCCCAAGACATGGGTTCCTAGCCACTTGTAAGCTGTGTGACCTTGGGCAGGCTGCCTACCCTCTCTTGGCCTTACTTTCCTCGTCTGTAAACAGGGATGATAAGAATACCCACCACACAGGCTTGTTGTGCGGCTCAGCTGAGATGTTAGCTGTGAAAATGCTTTGTGAAAGGCAAGCATAGGGTGATATTTCAATTCGGCAATAGTGTTCAATCAAGTGCTTGGTGGGGATGAAATGAAGGGAGGGGTCATCATTGTCAATTTCTTCCCCTGCAAAAGAAATCGCTTCCTGTGAGTAGCTCTGAAAGGCATACACTGGCATGCACATCCACACGTCTTTCTAATTGACGGCCATGATGAGTGAGGCAGAGGGCTGGAATCCATGCTTTCCCCTCTCCCAGTAAAGAACTTGCTGTGTGTGTGACCTTGGGTAGGTCACTGGATGTCTCTGGGCCCCAGTTGCCTCATCCATGTTGCTACAGCAGTGACTGAGGCAATGAGCTTTGTAAACTGGAAAGCACCAAAAGGGCAGTTGGTGTGATCAGGATCCCAGAGTGGGCGGCAGCTGATCCCCTGTCTGACCGGATGTGTCCAGAGGGACGGCTGGGTTCTGTGGAGGGAGGGTGAAAGATCACATCCCTTCACTGCCTCTGCTAAGGAGGTAGAATGGAGAGGGAATTGGGCTCTGTACCGGTGGGAGGAGGGTGGTGGTGAGCAAAGTACCTGGTAGGAGATTGGTGTTTCGGCCTCACTGAGGCAGGTCTGCAAGCACAGCAGGCAAGGCCAGCCTCCTTGGCTTCATCTTTCCTCTCCACCCACTTGTCTCACCAGTTGACTCCATGGAGTCTCTGCCCTTTGTTCCCTGGATTGTATTACATATATGCTGTCGTATAGCAGAGCTTTTCCTCCCAAAGCCTGGAGAGCCTCTGCCTTCCTTTTCCATTTTGAAATGCTGCTCATCCTTCAAGACTTAGCTCAAATGCTGCCTCTTCCATGAAGCCATTCCTGATTTTCCCCTTGCCCTTCCACCCTCATCAATTCCATTTTGTGCATTCTCATTGCACATGATTTGTACTTCTGTTATAACCCTTATTTTATCTTTCTTCAGATCCACAGATGGTTTCTTGTCCATCTTTTTAACCTAGACTATCACTATCTTGAGTGCAGGAACTGTCTTCCTCATTTTTTTTGGTGCACTGTCTGGTACAGAGCGTGGAATGTAGTCTATATCAATAAGCGCTTGCCAAATGGGATTAATTATAAAATGTCACTTGTTTTTAATGGGCTCTATGTGCCAAGCACTGTGTCATATGCTTTACATATATTATCTCATTGAATCCTTATAGCACCCCTATGAGATAGGTACTATCATCCTCATTTTACAGATGAGGGACCTGGAGCTCAGAGAGGTTAAGCAACTTGCCCAAGGTCACACAGCTGGTAAGTGTGGAGCCAGAATTTGAACATAGATCCACCCGACTCCAAACTGGTACTCTTAATGCATATGCTGCCTCCCAGTGAGTGAATGAAAGGTGAGATTTTACTGGGCCATGTTAGGGTCTGCAGAGACAAGCCTGGTGGGCAGAGAGAGCACCCCGAAGAAGGCTTTTTAGAATGAGGCCAAGGCTCTGAGAACACACACTCATAGAACCAACACTTATTGAGCATCTAGTACGTGCCAGCCAGTCTGCTAAGGTTACAAAGATGAGAAAGACACAGAACCTTCCCCCAAGGAGCTCACTGACTAAGAGGCTGGAGGAGGGGAATGAGGGGCAGGCACATCAAGTAACAAACGTGTTGGCATATGAGAAGTGCTATGGGAGCGCAGAGGACAGTCAGCCAGCTCAGGCTGGATCGTTGGGAAAGTCTTCCTGGAGGGGATGAGAGGGTGGCCGCTGTGTTTGTAGAAGAGTAGAGTCTACTGTAACTTTGATCTCCTCTCCACGCCCATCCGTCAGATGTGGGGGTTTTCCCACGGCCTTCAGAAGAGCACTGCCGGGCTTCCCTGGTGGCACAATGGTTAAGAATCCGCCTGCCAGTGCAGGGGACAAGGGTTCGAGCCCTGGTCCGGCAGGATCCCACATGCCGCGGAGCAACTAAGCCCGTGCGCCACAACTACTGAAGCCTGCGCACCTAGAGCCTGTGCTCCGCAACAAGAGAAGCCACCGCAATGAGAAGCCCGTGCGCCACAAAGAAGAGTAGCCCCCGCTCGCCGCAACTAGAGAAAGCCCGCGCGCAGCAACGAGGACCCAATGCAGCCAAAAATAAATAAATAAATAAATTTATTTAAAAAAAAAAGAAGAAGAAGAACATTGTCACCTCGGGTACTTTGACATTAGTGGTGGTCGTTTCTAGGGGGACGGGATGAGAGGGTATAGGTTATTGTTGGGGCTCTGAGGGTCACTCCTCCATGCTAACCAATTCACAGTGAGTAGGGACTGCCTATTTCACTGACAGCCATGGCTCCTAAGAGTTTGGGGTGTCTCTGTTCATTGTAGCCCTGATCAAAAGTTCCTCCCTCCCTCACTGCAGGTTATAAGACTCTCCTTAAGTGCCTATCAGGTAAATTCTGCCGCCGGGAGCTGATTGGCATCATGGGGCCCTCAGGGGCTGGCAAGTCCACGTTCATGAACATCTTGGCAGGATACAGGTGAGGACAAGGCTGGGGTAGAATGAGGGCAGGACCAGGCAGAGGGGTCCCCTGGGGAGCACAGAAGTTGTTCTGAAGTGACCCTGAGCCCCATCCCCCAACCAACGTTCCTTCAGGGAGTCTGGAATGAAGGGGCAGATCCTGGTCAACGGGAGGCCAAGGGAGCTGAGGACCTTCCGAAAGATGTCCTGTTACATCATGCAGGACGACATGCTGCTGCCACACCTCACAGTGTTGGAAGCCATGATGGTGAGAGCTGGATGGCCGTCCCCTCCTCCTAGTCCTCCCTTTATCTGCTGTCCCCGTCCTTCCCATTGGCTCAGGGGTCAAGGCTGTGCCCCCTCCCACACATATCTGATCCGCCTTCTCTCTGGGCCCCAGGTCTCTGCTAACCTGAAGCTAAGTGAGAAGCAGGAGGTGAAGAAGGAGCTGGTGAGTGGGGGAGGGTGGGGGGAGGGGACGGGACAGCTGCGCTTTGCAGTGCTGCTGAGTTCTGGGGCCCCCGATTTGGGTGGTAGGAGAGGGGCGGCCAAGGCTGGGACATCACGCTTCAGGGAGATGCTTACTTAAATTGGGGTGGTGCTGGGGGAAGCAGAGACTCTGAAGCTGACCTGGGGTGGGTGGGCGGCCGGGCCAGGTGACAGAGATCCTCACAGCACTGGGCCTGATGTCCTGCTGCCACACGAGGACAGCCCTGCTCTCCGGAGGGCAGAGGAAGCGCCTGGCCATCGCCCTGGAGCTGGTCAACAACCCACCTGTCATGTTCTTTGACGAGCCCACCAGGTATCTCTCCCCCTCCTCTCCCACCAGGATGCCTCCTCCCCTCAGCCCAGAGCCAGGGCTAGAGGCTGCATCTGCTCCACTGCTGGAGACAAGAGCATGTGTTTGCAGCCTCCTGGGGCCAGAGAAGGGCTCCACCCCTGCCAATCCTGTTGCCATAGCAGCCCCATCCTTCACCCTAGCAGAAATCCCGATGTCCTCCTTGACAGATGTCGCCTGCTCCTTCTCTCCCCCACAGCCAATCAATCGCCAAGTCCTGCTGATTCTACGTTCTTTTTACATCTCTCAGATTCGCCCCACCCCCATTCTTAGTGCCAGTGCTTAAATTCAGGACATCATCAACTCTTGCCTGCATTTCTGCAATAGACTCCTATCTCCTCATCTCCAGTCTCTCCCAGACCATCCTTCTTCCAAACTGCAACCAGAGTGAACTCTCTAAAAGAAAAGTCTGACAATACTCACTCCCCTGCTTAAAAATATGCAGTGATTCCCATTTGTCCTGAGAATGAAGTCAGAGGACTTACAAGGTCCTGGTCTGAACCTATTTCTCTGGCCTCACATCTTGCTTCACACTGTTTTGTATTTCATGCTCTAATAATACTGAATCACTTATAATTCTCTTAGTCCAGCCATGTGTTTCATGCCTCTGAGCTTTGCACATGCTGTGTCTTCTGCCTGGAATGCCCTTCACCACCGCACCTACCCTTCCTCCCTCCCTCACCTGTCTTAGTTCTTTCTTCTGCCAGACTCACTCAGGAACCTTCTCTGACTACCCTCCAACACCTTTGTACAACAGAGCTGAATCCTCCCCCCACTTCACCCCATGTTTCTACAGCATGGTCCACATTATCTCAAATGATCTGTGCATTTCTCTCTCTCTCCCTCCCAACCAGAGTCTATGTCTTATTTATTCATCTTTGTAATCCCAGTGCCTGGCATTCAACAGGTGCTAAATAATTGCTTGTTACACCTAACAGTACTCTGGGCTTCTTGGTACCTCCAAATGCCTGAATTGTACGGTGTGGATGGGATAAAAGGATGGCCAGGGTGACCCCCTTCCTGCCAGCTCCCTCGCCCTCATAGCAGCTGCCCCACACAAACAGTCCCTTCCCTTGTCTCTGCCCACCTCACCCTGCCCCCTGGTGGCCTCTCTCTGGACAGTGGTCTGGACAGCGCTTCCTGTTTCCAAGTGGTGTCCCTCATGAAGTCCCTGGCCCAGGGGGGCCGTACTATCATCTGCACCATCCACCAGCCCAGTGCCAAGCTCTTTGAGATGTTTGACAAGGTGAGGGTCTCTGGGACTCAAAGGTGACCGGCCTGCGATGGGGATGGGGAAGGGGTCAGTAGAGGTGTCGTGGGACCTGCCTGACCCGCTTGTGTTGTTCTCCTCGTCCTTCTCTTTCTGCCTCAGCTCTACATCCTGAGCCAGGGTCAGTGCATCTTCAAGGGCGTGGTCACCAACCTGATCCCCTATCTGAAGGGGCTCGGCCTGCACTGCCCCACCTACCACAACCCAGCTGACTTCAGTGAGTGGGGGCCTGTTGGTAGGGGCTGGGTTATGGTGGCGGGCCAAACCTGGGGGTTCAGATCATGCATTTGGGCCTCCCAGGGGCAGAGATCTCACTGTCGCCTGCCTTCCGCGCACACCCAAGGAAGGGCTGGCTTGCCCTTGGGAAGCAAGGATAGATCTTAGCTGAGCACACCCCTCTGTGTCCCCCAGTCATCGAGGTGGCCTCTGGCGAGTACGGAGACCTGAATCCCCTGCTGTTCAGGGCTGTGCAGAATGGGCTCTGTGCCATGGCAGAGAAGAAGAGCAGCCCTGAGAAGAATGAGGTCCCTGCCCCCTGTCCCCCTTGCCCTCCGGTGAGTAGGGGTGGAGAGGGCAGAGTGCAGAGTGGGGGAGGAGAGAGAGGACCTTGGACATGGCCCTGCCAAAGAGGACATGCGCCAGAGGCATCACAACCACTGGGTGCTTAGAAAGAACCCAGGACTTGGAATAGACCTGCTATTAGCTGTGTGACTTTGGGCACATTACTTAACCTCTCTGAGCTTCGACTTTCATTTATTTGTTCAACAAATTCTTACTGAGCGTCTGTAGCATGTTGTCCTTAGTGCCACCTGGTAAGCAAGACTGAAGCTGTCTCTGGCCTTGTGGCCAGTGTGGTTTACTATCATCACTAACTTGGAGGTGATGATACTTATTTCACAGGGTTATTGGGAGGACCAATTAGATCATCACACAAAGCTCTTCGCACTCTAGCTGGTACAGTTAGTGTTCATTCCATGCCAGCTCCCTTCCTTAAATGAGATACTATAACCCTGGAGGACTGGGAGGGTTATTGTTGCTTTTGTCATCATTATTAACATTGTTAATAATATTGTGAAACTGGTGGCATAAAGGTATTATACTCTTAGGGTAAATGTTTTCAATGGATTAAAGAGTAGTGACTGGGGAAATTCCCTGGTGGTCTAGTGGTTAGGACTCTGTGATTTCACTGACAAGGGTGTGGGTTCGATCCCTGGTCTGCCAGTAAGCGGCGCAGTGTGGCCAAAAAAATAAATAAATGAATAAAATAAATAAAGAGAAGTGACTGATCTATTAGTAGCCCCCATGGGTGTCCTTAACTCCTTTCTATCTCCTCCCTCCCAAGTTTTTTCTCCCTCTTTGTGTCTCTCTCTGAATCTCACTCTGATTCACACCGCTAATGCCAGCTTCCAGGTACCCAACTCAATGGTGGAGAATTCTGGAGGACCCTTGCCCCGGGGACGGGCTCAGGGGCTCTCCCACCAGCTGAGCTGGGTGCGTGGTGGGGGGTAGGGTAGGCTCACCTGATCCAGTTTCCTCTCTCCAGGAAGTGGATCCCATTGAAAGCCACACATTTGCCACCAGCACCCTCACACAGTTCTGCATCCTCTTCAAGAGGACCTTCTTGTCCATCCTCAGGGACACGGTGAGACATCAAGCTGGGGGAGGGGAGGCTGGCATAAGCCTGGCCTTGTGGGGCGTAGGATCCCAGCAGCTGGGATGGTGATGGGGCCCCTCCCCCAACAGCTCCCCCTAATGCCCCCGTGGGTCTCTGTGCCTGTGAGGGCACAGCCACACTCCTACCCAAGTGTGGCCTGCCCATCCCTAGCCTGTGATCCATCCTCTCGCCTCGTGATCACCCCTCACACAGGTCCTGACCCACCTGCGGTTTGTGTCCCATGTGGTGATCGGCGTGCTCATTGGTCTCCTCTACCTGCACATCGGTGACGATGCCAGCAAGGTCTTCAACAACACGGGCTGCCTCTTCTTCTCCATGCTCTTCCTCATGTTTGCTGCCCTGATGCCAACTGTGCTTACCTGTGAGCCGAGCTGCCCTGGGCGTGGGGCGGGAGTGGGGGGCACGGGGTACGGCCGGGGTGCTGGACAGCTGTGCCTAATCGACCTGTGTCCTCAGTCCCCTTAGAGATGGCCGTCTTCATGAGGGAGCATCTCAACTACTGGTACAGCCTCAAAGCGTATTACCTGGCCAAGACCATGGCCGATGTGCCCTTCCAGGTGAGCCTCTTTCCCCCCCGCCACCGCCTCCCTCCTGTCTTGCTCCTTCCATCCTTGCCTGCTTGCTTCCCTTAACCTTGTTACCTGCCATCCTTTCCTTGACTTCGTCTCACTTAGCAACAGGTGGTGAGCACCTACCACGCACCAGGCTCCGTGCCAGGCACTAGGGATATAGCAACAGACATGATGGAAGTAGTCTTGACCTTGTGGAACTTATGTTCCGGTGAGAATAAGAGAGGACAAACCGAAAATGATGAAAATAACAGCCCTACAAATGACTCTGTGCATCTTATTCGAGGCAGTAGAGAAGAGCGTGGGCTCTGGAGCCGTACTCCTCCTCGTTAGCTGAGAGACGTTGGGCAAGTCACCTAATCACTCTTTGCTTTAGTGTCTCCATCTATAAAATGGAATGATGATAGTATCTACCTCGGGATTGTTTATGAGAAGGAAATGAGTTAATACATGTAAAGTCCTTAGAATAGCGCTCAGCACATGCTCAAGTACCCAATAATGTTTGCTGGGTTTGCTTGTTGTTATTGCCACCACTACCCTGTTCCAAGCACCAGGGCCACGAATAATCCGTAGGGCACCTTTAAGCAAGTTAGAAAACGTGTCCCTTCCTCAGGGTGGAGGCTGCACTGTGCTAGGGTGAGAAGAGCTCAGCTGGGGCTCCACCTCTGGTTGCCTCTTGGTTGGGCGCCTTGTGCAGGGAAGAACCTGCCCTACTGTACACGGTATGCTCGGTCCCTGTCCTCCGGGAGTTGATGGCATCCAGGGGGACAAAACGCTCTCATATATACAGTTAATTAATTAACAATATAAGGAATATGCTGGTCCAGATGGGAAGGACCTTCAGAGAGGTCAGCGTGCCTGAACGGGTCCGAGCGGGCCTGATGGAAGGGGTGAGACTGGAGGATGAATGAGGTTCTTAGAGCCGGGGAGGAAGGGGATGTGTCAAGTTCATGTGACTGCATGAACAGGGGTGCAGAGGCAGGAGCGGGCACGGATGCTCTAGCAATTGCTGTCCTAGAGGTTCTGCCTGGGTGGAGTTCAGGGTCTTGGCCTGTGCCCAGCCCTGTCCCCACTCCCACACCAGGTGGTGTGCCCGGTGGTGTACTGCAGCATTGTGTACTGGATGACAAGCCAGCCAGCTGAGACCAGCCGCTTCCTTCTCTTCTCAGCCCTGGCCACTGCCACGGCCTTGGTGGCCCAGTCTTTGGGGCTGCTGATCGGAGCTGCCTCCAACTCCCTACAGGTGAGGGGCTGGTAGGTGGCGACCCCCAAGAGGGGGGACGGAGTCTGGTGGAAGGAATCAGGGGCTTGCCTAAGGAATGGGATGGATCTGTGGGAAACCTGGGGGCCACCCCAGTCCTGGGTCTGTCCTGATCACCCCTGTGATGGCCCGGTGGCCTTCCCTCCCCTCCAGGTGGCCACATTTGTGGGCCCAGTTACCGCCATCCCTGTCCTCTTGTTCTCCGGTTTCTTTGTCAGCTTCAAAACCATCCCCACTTACCTGCAATGGAGCTCCTACCTCTCCTATGTCAGGTCAGTGCCCCTTCCTCACCATCTGCCCCTGCTCCTCCCTGTAGGAGGCCATGCCCCAAGGGTGAGAGATTGCACCTGGGCTCTGTGTCCCGCTCTGATGCCCTTGCTTGCCTAGGTATGGCTTTGAGGGTGTGATTCTGACCATCTACGGCATGGAGCGAGGAGACCTGACCTGCTTGGAGGAACGCTGCCCTTTCCAGGAACCACAGAGCATCCTCCGAGCGCTGGATGTGGAGGATGCCAAGCTCTACATGGACTTCCTGGTCTTGGGCATCTTCTTTCTGGCCCTGCGGCTGCTGGCATACCTTGTGCTCCGTTACCGGGTCAAGTCAGAGAGATAGAGCTTCGCCCTGGCCTGCGCCCCAGCCCCTGCAGCAGGAAGCCCCCGGCCCCAGCCCTTTGGGACTGTTTTAACCTTGAAGACTTGGGCCCCGGCTGCTGGTGCAGCCGCCCTCCCCTCTCTCAGCTCCTCCACAGGCTGGCTGTTGGGCTGCGCTCCCAGCCGTGGCCCTGGGGCTGGGGGTGCCAGGCCTCCCCGCCACGCCCAGGAGTCTTCCCAAGTTGATGCGGTCTGTAGGTCTGTAGCTTCCTCCCTCCTCTTTCCAACATCTGCATGCAAAGACCACGGGGAGGCTGCCACCCGCCTTCTGCCCCCACAACCCCCCTCCTCTGTTGTCTGTCTGGGAGCCCCAGGCTCCCCAGGACCCCACTGACAACTGACCAAAGTGGCCCCCCCGGGGGTCCCCACCACACAAGTGTTTGTAAACTGGGCTGTTATAAGGTTGGTGTTCCAGGGCTGGGCCCTGGTGGGGTCCCCTGGATGTCCCATTTGGACGTTGGAATGGAGCAGGGATGGACTCTGGAAGTCTCTTCCTCCTCCTCACCTCTCCCTGCCCCTAGACCCTGGCTGATTTGGACAATCTGTTGGGACAGAAGCTGGGTTTTCTGTCTGGATCATCCCTCCCAATCCTGGGGATTGGAGAGGCCTGGCGCCACGGGCTGTCCCCTGGACTCCTCCCCGTCACCTCTGGTGGGGGCCGGGCCTGTGGCACCTCTGCAATAATAACTGTGTTTCTCTCCCATCCGCCACTGGAACTGGAGAATGCACTTTATTCTGGGGGGTGAGTGGGAGAAGACCCAAGCCTCCTTTCTTGCTGCTCGCGTGGTCCCGCAATGCTCCCTCACCTCTCCTGAGTTACAGGCACATATATGCGAACAGGCAATCTCGGCCCTACACACACTCGCTGTCCCGCTGTGGCTCACACAGGAAGAGTGTTGGTGGTGGCGGCGGTGGGTGCTTTGGGAAGGGCTGTGTCAACCTCCTCCGGGGGATTCCGCTTTGATTCTAAGGATGAGGCTGGTGCTGCCCGGGGCGTCTCCAGGATCCACAGGTGTCTACCCCCCAGTCTTCCCTCCCTCCCTCCGTCCCAAGCCAGGGGTGGCACAGGGCACCAGCTCCCTGGAGTTCAGGACCCCACACAAGCACAAGCATGAGCATAAGATGAACTTGGCCACTGCCACCCCATGGCTCTTCTTTTGTGTGTCAAGCTGGCAATCTCACTCCCCCTCCCCTTCCATGGCCACTTGCTGCTCGTTCAAACTCTTGTCCACGTCTCTCCACCTGCGTTCTATCAGCCAAGGTGGGCCCTGGGCACCAGAGCGACAGACACACCTAGAACGTGTCTGGCTTTCCTGGGGGTGCGGGTCCAGGCTCATTCTACTTCTGATTTCCCCTTCCCCTAGGGCTCTTGTCCCCCCTTCGTCCTGTACACACACCTCCCTACCTTCCTTACCCTGCCACAGATTCTCCCCATCACACAGAGATGCCAGTTGTATTTGTGGGAGTTCACCCATTATTAATAAAACCTATATTTATACAGTATGCAGTGTGTAAATGTGTATGGGTCTGGCACCTGGTACCATGGGCTGTGAGAGCTCTTGGCAAGAAGTCTGTGAGCTTCAGGGAGGCTGTGGCAGGGGATGGGAAGTCAAGCTGGTGAATGTATATCTTATGAGATATTTGTATCAAGCTTCACATCTTACAAATGCTTAGGTTCATTATCTCAAGGGAGTGTCAGGTCAACCCTGCATTAGCTCTCACGACAACCCATTTTGCAGATGAGTGAACTGAGACTTGGGTTAAGGAACTTGCCCAAGGACCCTTAGCTAATGGAAGTGGGAACCAGCTCAGACAACCAGGTCTTCTGCCTCCGGACCCCTCGTCCTTGGCCTCGGCCCATGATGCTTGTTACTGGTGGATCTGCAAGCTGCGTGCAGGGGTTCTGTGTCTGTTGCATAGGTCCATCCTTGCCTGAGTGATACGCGACTCTCTTTTCAGAACTCACTGAGCCCTGGTTCCCCGGTTGTGCCTGTGGGGGAGTGGGGAGGTTAGGGGCTGTGAAGGCAGCGAGAAGCAGAAAGGCCCAGGGATCTAAGCCCCAGGATGAGAGTGGCAGGAACCCCACTGGGCTCAGCACAACTTTCCTCATTTCTTCCTCGCTTCTTTCCTACCGAGCCACACTCCCATGGCCGAGCCATCAACCACCAGGACTACAGATGGCTCTGGTAGCCTGAGATTTGGAGTAGGCAATTGTCCAGAAGGCCTTGAGGGCCGGTGGCAGGATGACCCAAGAAGCAGTACGTTGTCTCTCCCTCTTCCCTCCTGATCCTGAGCTTGGGGACTGAAGGAAGGGGCTGCCATCAGTCCTGCCGGCTGCCTGGAATACCCTAGTTGTGCTATGCCCCGGGCTAGGGTAAGGCCCAATCTATGACCGGATGGGTGCTTGCCTGGAGATGGACTAACTTTGTTTCTTATGGGGGTGGGAGCGGGGGGTGGGAAGTGGGTCATGGGAATGGGAAGTCTGAATCCTAGCTCCTGGAATTCTAGCTAGCTTGAGGGGGCACTCCGAGTGCCACCTTCTCCCTGGAATGATACCAATACGTGCCTCCTAAAAGTCAGAGGGCGCAAAATTCTGCCACTATATAGTCTTTCTTAAGATTCTTCATTTTTACTCTTTCTCTTTTAAGATGAAATTTAAGATACTCCCCAAAGAGTAAAATTTATAAGTTCACACATCTGTAAGTTCCCCTGGAGCTAAAGGAAATGAACAGCCATTCCAGAGCCAGCAAGGGCCATTCAGGCACCGAGAACATTCGTAGAGTGGCTCACATATTTGCGAAGAAAGCTCTTTTGGTTCTTGGAGCAACCCCATGAGGCTACTAGGATGAGTATGATCATTTCCTCCTTTTACAGAGAAGGAAACCAAGGCTTGGAGAAGCGACTTGAGCAAGCTCTCAAGATGCTGTGCTCTTGCCCCTGAGAACCGCCTGCCATTTCTCCCCCCAGTCCCAGTAACCTGTAGAGGGGGGGCATGCAAGCATGTTTTGAAATGGGCCCACTCTCCCTGAATGCCAAACTTCCTGGACCCAGAGATCATTTCCTTCAACGCAGCTGCCTTCTGTGACAGGGTCTGTGCAAGGTGCTGGAGGGTAGAGATGACAAAAGCACTTCTCTGTGCTGCGGCTCTGTAGCACCTGCTGCCCCATCCTGAGGTCCGACGACAGAGCACATGCCCACAGTATGACTCACAGTACTTCTGTCTGCAAGAGGCCTGTCAAATTATATGTTATTAATAAAAGCTACATGGCTGTCATGCCCGCTGGGGGGGCGGGGGAGGGGAATGTCTTGCTCTGAGCTGTGTCCAGCCAGGGGCCTGTCAGTCTCAGGTGGCTAGGTAAGTGGAGTGAAGCTAGAGGAGTCCTCCAGGCCTGAAATGTCACCCCTAAGATCACATTCACAGCGTTACTCTACCTCCTCTCCCCTCACCCCATCCTACTCCTCGTTCAGAACTTTGTTAAAATCAAATGTGCTCTTTTCCCTGCTGCCTGGAATGCTCTTCCCTTCTCTGCCTTTTTTTTTTTTTTTTTTTTTTTTTTTGTTTGCGGTACGCGGGCCTCTCACTGTCGTGGCCTCCCCCGTTGCGGAGCACAGGCTCCAGACGCGCAGGCTCAGCGGCCATGGCTCACGGACCCAGCCGCTCCGCGGCATGTGGGATCTTCCCGGACCGGGGCACGAACCCGTGTCCCCTGCATCGGCAGGCGGACTCTCAACCACTGCGCCACCAAGGAAGCCCCATCTCTGGCTTTTAAAAATTTTTAATTGAAGTATAGTTGATTTACAATGTTTCAGGTGTACAGCAGAGTGATTCAGTTATACATGTATGTATATATATACACATATATATTCTTTTTCAGATTCTTTTCCATTATAGGTTATTACAAGATGTTGACTATAGTTCCCTGTGCTATTTGTTGTTTATCTAATTTATATGTAGTAGTGTATATCTGTTAATGCCAAATTCCAAATATATCCTTTTTGGTAACCATAAGTTTGTTTTCTATGTCTACGATTCTATTTCTGTTTTGTAAATAAGTTCATTGGTATCCTTTTTTTAGATTCCACATATAAGTGATATCATATGATATTTGTCTTTCTCTGTCTGACTTACTTCACTTAGTATGATAATCTCTAGGTCCATCCATGTTGCTGCAAATGGCATTATTTCATTCTTTTTTATGACTGAGTACCAGCTTATTATTTTTTTAATGTTCATTTATTTATTTGTTTTTGGCCGCGTCAGGTCTTAGTTGCTGCACGTGGGCTTCTCTCTAGTCATGGCGCAGGGGGTCCAGGGTGCGTGGGCTCTGTAGTTGCGGCACATGGGCTTAGTTGCCCCGTGGCTGTGGGACCTTATTTCCCTGACCAGGGATCGAACCTGCGTCCCCTGCATTGGAAGGCAGATTCTCAACCACTGGACCACCAGGGAAGTCCCCCAGCTTACTTTTTAAGATCTAGTTCAAATGTCACCTCCTGTGCCAGAGGCAGTTAGTCACTTCCTCTCCCAGGCTTTCCTAAGGCTTCCGTCTCCTTCTGAAGTACCATCATTGGGCCCCCTGGAGGGGAGCTGCCATGGTCTGGTCCCTGTTCACCTTGTTCTGGTTGCTCGATACTAGCCCAATACCACGTGTTCAGTGAAAGAACAGATGTTTACATGTATAAGTGAAATATCCGCACTGTCCTCTGTCTGGACGGAGGGTAGAGACCATAAAGCCCTCTTCTCAGCCCTGCCCAAGGCGCCTCTCTACCAGTTCCCGACTGCACACCTCCATTCAGTGCAACCTGTGTTTGCATGTGGAGGCATGCCCTGGCTGTGGGCGGTGGGAGGCTCCTCCATCGGTTACGTGGGCCCTGGGTGTGCCCGGTATGGAAGCACAGGGATGAGGCTGGGGGCTTTGAGGACCAGGAAGCCCCAGGGCCAGGCTATGGTTGGGTGCCAGACAAGAGGAGCAGGTTGAGGTGGGAGCTGTCCCTCAGCCCCATTCTTCTGCCTGCCTGGACCCAAATGACCAGAAGCCATACACAGAGGTGTGGGGTCTGAAGAGAGCCAGGTACAGAGGGAGGACCCAAGAAGATCTTGACTCAGATCTCTGTTAGGAGGCAGGCTGAAGCGGTGAAGAGGCACAGAGGGAAGAATGCCCTGGGGATGGGGGATGGGGGTCGCCTCGGGAAGGTCCAGGGGTGAGGTAGGAAGACCCAGGCCCCGGATTCTTGTTCTGGCTCTTCCCCTTCCTAGTTGGGTCAACCTGCGCAAGTCATTTCACCCTTCTGAGCTGCAGTTCCTGCATCTGTAAAATGGGCATAACAAGAAGCCCTGCCTGGGAGGTGGTGAGTAATGGGGTGGAATTGGCGCTTAGTGACCTGCAGAGGGCAGTCCCCGAGGCAGGGCCGGCCTGGATGGAGGGCTGTACCACTGAGGGTGGGGGGAGGAGAGACAGATGGGGAAGAAGTCTCCGCCCCGGGCCTGCTCTCCTGGACACTAGCCCCTCTCGCCATCTCCCTCCTCCCAGGACCCGGCGGCCCGGAGCGCCTGGGCTCGTGCTCGCGCTTGCCCGCTGCCGGGCCGGATGCCAGGGCTGGCAGGGCTCCGCGCAGGCGGGCAGGGCGTGCAGGAAGCGCCGCGCGCGCCGGGGCCTCTGGGAGCAAGCGGGAGACTCTGGCGGCGACCGGCTTCCGGGCCTGGGCAGCGGCGGTAAAGGTCTAAGTAGCAGGGGCGGGGCGGTGCTGGGCTAGGGCCACTAGGAGCTGGCGGCTGGGGACGCGTGGGACGCAGCCGGTGCTCTGAGAGGTGGGCATTCGGGCAGGCTTTACTCTTGGGCTCTGAAACCAACTAGAACTAGGAAAGCTGGGACCCAGTTTAAGAGGAGGAGCTCTGGACCTGTGCGAGCACAGACCCCGTACCTTTCCTGCTGTGCCCTCTCCTTTTCTCACTGCCCTGGAGACCAGCGGTGATCTTCCGACAATTGGCCTCCCTACCCCCATCCCCACCGCCGGTCCCATCTTGAGTCAGAGGCCCTGCAACTGATTTTATCCCACTGAGCTAGTTTCCCCAAGCTTTTCCAGCCTTCCAGGGCCGTCTCTTAATCCTTCTATCCACCCCCACCCCACCCCACCCCCGACCCCGACCCCGGGACTCCTGGTCTGAGCCCCAGGCTGCGCCTCCACTGGTTGGCCCTGCTGGCAATAGGGCCCAATGCACCCAATTCTCCCTAAGTGTGCTCTGCCCTTAAGGAGTCACATCTCAGTGGTGACCAGGTGCCAGATAGCTGTATGCTTCATTTAAGGGAGCTCAGAGGGATCAGGAAAGACTTCCCAGGAGAGAGGACCTTTGAGCAGGTTCTGAAAAGATTGGGTAGGATTCTGACAGGGGAGAAAGGTCATTCCAAGCTGATGAAAGAGTACGAACAAAGTTAGGAAAGTGGGAGCAAGAATTCAGTAAGCCTGGCGGGTGAGGTACGGGTCAGCGGGAATCTCAGGAAAATAGCTGGTGTGGGCCAGGTGTTTGGACGCTACATAACCTAGGATTTTAGGGAGGTGACTGGTGGCTGGGATCAGGGATGGGAATGGAATGAGACTGAAGGCAGAGGCCGGTAAGGTGGAGGAGGGTCTAAGGTAGCACAGAGTGGTAGGGATTATGCAATAGGAACAGGCTGGCAAAGTACTGGGATGAGGAACCGGTAGGGCTGTTTCCACCGTGTGAAGGAGGGGGAAGGATTTGAAGACAAAGAGGTCAGATTTCAAGTAGAAATCACGTGATTGGGAAGATTTGCAATAAAGTCACTGGAAGGGGAGGAGGGATGCTGAGTTCACTTATGCGAGCGTGCGGCTTGAAGCATTGGCAGGCTGTCCATATGGAGATATCAAATAGGAAGTCATTCATTCATTTATCTGTTATTTATGCCAGCCTCAAAGGCAGGTTACATAAAAGTCACAGAGAAGATAAAATGATCAAACCATTAAAACTCAGCTAAAAGGACCTGATAGCTAGGGAAAAACTTCAGAGGAGAGTGGATGATTGTTACTGGAAAATGTTGGCTCAGAAAAGCCACTGAAAATGAACACAGGACTGATAGGAGCTTGCTGGCAGCCAAGCAAAAAAAAAGGACACCTAAATAAAACAGTTCACTAGGCTGGAATTCAGGAGAAAGGCGACTGTGAAGCCTCAGGGGAGAACCAGTGGGTGGTAGGATCACTCAGGTGGGGAATGTAGAGGAGAGAGGTTTGAAAGCCAGGCCAGGGCTTTGGCGCTGCTGGCATTTAAGGAAAGGCTGATGTTCTCCTGAGGAGGAAGGGCCTCCCTTGGCCTGCATGAGAGGTGGAGTGGGAAAGTGGGGGTGTGTGGGGTCCATTCACACCATTCTTCCTGCAGCGGAACAGGATAGAAGGTGGTGTGCTCAGTCCCCCAGGCCCTGACCTTCTCTCCTGCCATGAGGTGGGGCTGCCATTTGCCCAGGGCCTCCTGGGGCCCTGGTCTGGGAAGAGTACTCCAGCCAGCAGGTGAGCAGGAAGCAGGGGTTTCTGTTGCCACTTCTCCCTTTCCAGAGTCCAGATGGCACCTCCGAGAGAGAAGGGATCCAGACACCAGGCATGCTAGTCCCAGCTCTGTGATTTACTACCTGTTGGCCTTGGGCAAGTTACCGTACCTCCCTGAGCTTCCTTTTTCCCATCCTAAACTAAGGGAGTCAGACTAGATGATCTTTGAGTGTCCCTGTAGCTACATAAGTCCAGGAACACTTGTCTGATTTCATTTTGCATTCCACGAATATATATTGAGTGCCTGCTATGTACCAGACCCCATGCTAAGTTCAAAGTAGGTACTTGTGAACCAGAACAGATGTGATCCCTGCTCTCTTGGAGGAATGGGGGTGAGTGTGAGAATGAATGTTAATCAAATAATTACATAATGAAATATAAAATTTCATAATAACTGCTACAAAGGGGCAGTACATGATGCTATGAGAGCAAATGATGGGGATTTGATGTAGATGTGGGGTCTGTGTATTGTTGAGCTAATGTGGGTGAATTTTGGATGCTGTTTCTTCCTTCTGCTTTCTCTCTGTAGATGAACGTATCCCCTTCCTGATCCACTGGAGTTGGCCCCTTAAAGGGGAGCGCCCCCTTGGGCCCCCTAGGTGAGGCCTCAGTGTCATACCTTAGGACACATCTGGGCACAGCAGAGTAGCCTGGGAAGGGTCAGGACTTGGAGAGAGCTTGATCTCCTGGGGAGAGTTGGTCTTCCGGGGCTGGAGAGGGTACAGACTCAGCTACCAGGCCTAAGGGGAAGTTAGCTTATATCATCCATAGTACAAGTCACAGTGGTCAGCCAGAGGGAGGACCGGTGGGAAGTGGGTGGAGTCTGGCAGTGGTCAGTCTGAGTTGCAGGCAGGCAGTCAGCAGTGGGGGGCTGGAGGGGTAGGGGCAAGACCTCAGGCCCTGGGAAGGGTATGAGAGTCAGATGAGGCTCTGGACTTGGGTGTCCAGAGTCAGGCCTGGATCTCAGGAAGCCAGAAGTTCATCAGTCCAGGCAGGTCTGGACTCTGAGCCTGTGCAGAGCCTGAGCCCAATAGCCAAGCCCCAGCTCATCCCTTTTCCTTGCTCACAGGGCCTTTATACGCCATCACGGAAGCTCAGCGGGCAGTGGTCCCCCATCAGGGAGGCACGGACAGTTGTTCCAGGACATCGCTGCAGCTGGTAAAGGGACTGGCTCCTCAGTCAGCCTGAAGAGAGGGGCTACTGGGCTCCCAGTGCGGGGGTGGGTTCGGGGAGCGTGCGGAAGAAAGGCTTGGAGAGAGAAACAAGCAGGAAGGAGGTATAGAGGACCATTACAATCAGCCATCAGTGGACCCACTCTCCCTGGCCCCATTATCCATCTGTCCATGTATCCCTTCCTGCAACATTCATGCAGTGCACACTTACGATGTACAAAGCGCTGGGAGGGATATAACATCCGTACCTTCAACACACTGCCTCTAGCTGTCAGGTGAAGATCACACACAGATAATCATACAGCCAGTCAGCCCAGACTCACCCTCACTCGTTCCATGGCTTCCCACTTTCTGTCACAGGGGTCCAAACTTTCTGGACAGTCTGAGGGAGTCCTGTGTGTCCAGCACCATTCTGGGTCCTGGCGTCTCCTGGTGTTGTGTCTTGACTCCGCAGCCTGACTCTCCCACCTCCTTAAGCTCCTGCATTTCTCAGCCCCTCTCCCTGACACATTCCCTTTGCCTTCCCATCCAGAAGCTATCCAGCGGCACCGCCAGAACCTGGCCGAGTGGTTCAGCCGGCTGCCCAGGGAAGAGCGCCAGTTCGGCCCAACCTTTGCACTAGACACGGTCCATGTAGACCCTGTGATCCGCGAGAGCACCCCTGATGAGCTGCTTCACCCACTGGCTGAGCTGGCCCTGGAGCATCAGCCACCCTCTGCTGGGCTCCCCCCACTGGCCCTGTCTCAGCTCTTTGACCCAGATGCCTGTGGGCGCCGCGTGCAGACGGTGGTGCTCTACGGGACAGTGGGCACAGGCAAGAGCACGCTGGTGCGCAAGATGGTCCTGGACTGGTGTTACGGGCGGCTGCCAGCCTTCAAGCTGCTGATCCCCTTCTCCTGTGAGGACCTGTCATCCCTGGGCCCTGCGCCGGCCTCCTTGTTCCAGCTTGTGGCCCAGCGCTACACACCCCTGAAGGAGATTCTGCCTCTGATGGCCGCTGCCGGTTCCTGCCTGCTCTTTGTGCTCCACGGCTTGGAGCACCTCAACCTTGATTTCCGGTTGGCGGGCACGGGGCTTTGCAGTGATCCGGAGGAGTTGGAGGCGCCAGCTGCCATCATCGTCAACCTGCTACGCAAATACATGTTGCCCGAGGTGAGTGCGCCCTGCTCTGCCTCCACTGTCCCCAATTTGCCCCCTCAGGATTTTCGTGTCCTGAGTCCGCATGTTTAATGGGTAGGAACGTAGGCTCTGGGTTCGTTCAAATCCTGCCCCTCCACTTCCAAGCCGTGGGACTGAGCAAGTCAGTAACTTCTCCAGGCTTCTGTTTCCTTCTCTCCTTGAGTTGTACTGAACGAATGAGATACTGCATATGAAGTGCTTAGCACAGTGCCCTGGATCATAGTGGGTGCTCAGTAAGTGTGAGTTATAATTACTGCGGTCGTCATTATCTTCATCCTTGAACACTCAGTCTTCAAGGACTCCCTGGCAAGTGAGGCAATCAGGACACCAGGGTCTTTTTTTTTTTTAATATAAATTTGTTTATCTTATTTATTTTTGGCTGCGTTGGGTCTTCGTTGCTGTGCACGGGTTTCTCTAGTTGGCTGTGAGCGGGGGCTACTCTTCGTCGCTGTGCGCAGGCTTCTCATTGCGGTGGCTTCTCTTGTTGCGGAGCAAGGGCTCTAGGTGCGCGGGCTTCAGTAGTTGTGGCACGCGGGCTCAGTAGTTGTGGCTCGCAGGCTCTAGAGCGCAGGCTCAGTAGTCGTGACTCACGGGCTTACTTGCTCCACAGCATGTGGGATCTTCCCGGACCAGGGATCGAGCCCATGTCCCCTGCATTGGCAGGCAGATTCTTAACCACTGCGCCACCAGGGAAGCCCACGAGGGTCTTTCTTAACTTTCAACCATGCTCTTCCCAGGCCAGCATTCTGGTGACCACCCGGCCCTCTGCCATCGGCCGCATCCCCAGCAAGTATGTGGGCCGCTATGGCGAGATCTGTGGCTTCTCTGATACCAACCTACAGAAGCTCTACTTCCAGCTCCGCCTCAACCAGCCAGACTGTGGGCACGGAGCTGGCGGGGTCTCAGCCACGCCGGCTCAGCGTGACCACCTGGTGCAGATGCTCTCCCGGAACCTGGAGGGGCACCACCAGATCACCGCTGCCTGCTTCCTGCCCTCCTATTGCTGGCTTGTCTGTGCCACCCTGCACTTCTTGCACGCTCCCACACCACCTGGCCAGACCCTCACGAGCATCTACACCAGCTTCCTGCACCTAAACTTCAGTGGGGAGATGCTGGACAGCACTGACCCCTCCAAGTTGTCCCTGATGGCCTATGCAGCCCGAACCATGGGCAAGTTGGCCTACGAGGGGGTGTCCTCCCGCAAGACGTACTTCTCTGAAGAGGATGTCCGTGGCTGCCTGGAAGCTGGCATCCAGACGGAAGAGGAGTTTCAGCTGCTGCATGTGTTCCGCCGGGATGCCCTGAGGTTTTTTCTGGCCCCGTGCGTGGAGCCAGGGCACCTGGGTACCTTCGTGTTCACTGTGCCCGCCATGCAGGAATACCTGGCTGCCCTCTACATCGTGCTGGGTTTGCGGAAGACGACTCTGCAGCGCGTGGGCAAGGAAGTGGCCGAGCTCGTGGGCCGTGTCGGGGAGGACGTCAGCCTGGTCCTGGGCATCATGGCCAAGCTGCTGCCCCTGCGGGCCCTGCCCCTGCTCTTCAACCTGCTCAAGGTAACAGCCCTAGGATCCCAGGCTGCCGGCCCCCATCCTCCTCGTTCACCCTTGCTCCTCCCCAGAAGGAAACTGCTTCTTCCTGCATGACTGTGAATCCTCTTCTTGGCTCTGTTTCAGATTGGGGCAATCTGGCTTTTAGTGGGAATGGGGCATAAGGAAGGGGGAGAGAGAAGCCACAGGCTGGGGAAGGCTTGGAGGAGAATCTAAGGGTGCAGGGACTTTCATAACAATCCCATAACTCTAATGATAGGTTTTTGTTTGTTTTTGTTTGTTTTCGGTTTTTGCCTCTCTCCTCCTAGTCTTTGTTGCTGGGCGGCAGGGGTCACTACTGTCCAGGGTCTGTCCTGTGCTTTGCAGGTCCAGAAACCCAATTGTGTCTGTTCCTCAGAGGTGATTTGACTCTGGGAGTGATGTCTCATCCTAACTTAATCACCAGAGACAGGTTTATAAAGCAGATGCCATTTTATTCATTTATACCAGGAGGATAAATGGCATTGGTAATTGGCTTAGGACGGTCCGTCCTGGGTGCAGGTCTGCTCCAGAAACGAAATTACAGACCTGAGGACTGTGCTGTGAGCAGGGCGGATGTACTAAGTTTTTGATGGGAAGAAGTAGCCACTCTTGGCTGATGTCTGCCGGGTGCCTTGTAAATGAAATATAATTATGATCCCTTTTTTAAAAAAAATTTATTTATTTATTTATTTATTTTGGGCTGCATTGGGTCTTTGTAGCTGCGCATGGGCTTTTCTCTAGTTGCGGTGAGGGGGGGTTACTCTTTGTCGTGATGCTTGGGCTGCTTGTTGCGCTGGCTTCTCTTGTTGCGGACCACGGGCTCTAGGTACACGGGCTTCAGTAGTTGTGGCACGTGGGCTCAGTAGTTGTGGCTCTTGGGCTCTAGAGCACAGGCTCAGTAGTTGTGGCGCATGGGCTTAGTTGCTCCGCGGCATGTGGGATCTTCCCGGACCAGGGCTCGAACCCATGTCTCCTGTGTCGGCAGGCGGATTCTTAACCACTGCGCCACCAGGGAAGCCCCTATGATCCCTTTTATAGATGAGGAAAGTAACTTGACCAAGGTCACTCAGACAGTAAGGAGAATAACTGGGATCTGAGTGCAGGTTTGTGGTTCTGAATCCTGTGCTCTTTCCGCCAAACTTTATTGATGTACTATGGATATTTCTAGGAAGCTGTAGCGCCTTGCTAGGTAACCCTGGTCCGCTCTAGAAATGTTTCAGTAATCAGTCTTGGGGAAGCAGAGCCCTGGTGAGCTGACAACATTTTAACAAGTTTTCCTTTTTATAGGTAGCAAAGCCTCAGGGTTAAAAACAGGGATTCTGTAACGCAGCTACCTGGTTCACATCCAGGCTCTGCCACTTACTAGCTGTGTGACCTTGTACAAGTTACTTAACCTCTCTGTGCCCCAAGGTCCTTATCTGTTAAATGAATAATAATAGATAATAATAGAATCTATATCATTGGCCCAATATGAGGATTAAATGTCTTCATCTGCAGGACATGGCACATAGTAAGCGCTATTTAATTGTTTGTTAAACACAAAAACAGTCTCAGGCAGCCCATCCCTTCTTACACCATTGCCTCAGGCAGGGAGGTAATGGCCATTGCTGAGGCCACCCACCCCTTTGAGGATGTGCTTGCCTCATCTGGATTGCAGTGAGATGCTGTGGTCTCCTGACAGGATTCAGAAAGCCACTCAGTTACTTAAGGGGGCACCACACCCCCAAGCCCTCTCGGAGGAAGGGTTGCCTAGCAGAGGATGGGTCCCATCTGTTTCTTCATGAGCCTATTGATTCATTTTCCCAGAGTGACAGTTTTTGTGTCTTGTCTCCAGATGCTTGTTGGGGGAGGGGCACTATAACCTCCATGGTGGGAACCTCGCCCGTAAAAAGTGGAGAAAACACATGAGAGCAGGTGCCACAGAACAACCTGGTGGCTCTTGCCAGAGGAATGGACCTCTCCTTTCCTTTCAGAACCATTGCAAGGATGGCAGCCGATGTCGCCAACCTCCCAAACATTCAGTCCTTCAACAAATATTCGAGTGCCTGCTGTGTGCCAGGCAATGTGTTAGATTCGGAGGAAAAAGCAACAGAACCCCAGGTTTCTGCTTTTTCTGATCATACAGTCTCAACATAACCATGTGTTTAAAAATTCTGGGAAGTGCCTGGAAAGCAAAGCTCCAGGTGCTATGGAAGTATGTAAGCGGGGAGGGGGGTCCTGGTTTTGGGGGGATAAGTAAAGCCTCTCTGCAGGAAGCGCTTTTCATCTGATCCCTGGAGGATTAGCCAGAAGAACTGGGTGTGGGGGGGAACACTCCAGGAAGAGGGCACAGCTTTGAAGGAGGAACAATCTTGGCACTGTCAAAAAACAAAAAACAAAAAAGAGAGAGAGAGAGAAGCTGAGAGGACAGGAGCAGAGCGAGCGAGGGTGAGAGGCTGTCACGAAGGCGCCGTGGTTGACAGGGGCCTGTCAATGAAAAATTGATCAATAGTCCATCTGTTGCCAGAAGGGGGACCCCCTTCCAGGGCCTGAGAGCGAGCTCTTTTTTTTTTTTTTAAATAAATAAATAAATTTATTTATTTATTTTGGCTGCATTGGGTCTTTGTTGCTGCGCGCGGGCTTTCTCTAGTTGCAGTGAGCGGGGGCTACTCTTCGTTTCGGTGCAGTGGGCTTCTCATTGCGGTGGCTTCTCTTGTTGCAGAGCACGGGCTCTAGGTGCGCGGGCTTCAGTAATTGTGGCACATGGGCTCAGTAGTTGTGGCACGCGGGCTCATTAGTTGTGGTGCGCCGGCTTAGTTGCTCTGCAGCATGTGGGATCTTCCCGGACCAGGGCTCGAACCTGTGTCCCCTGCGTTGGCAGGCGGATTTTTAACCACTGCGCCACCAGGGAAGTCCCTGAGAGCGGGCGCTTGTCTAACACTCAGAAATCAATTGTCTGAGGAGACACACGTACTGACAAAGCAAAAGACTTTATTGGGGGGCTTCCCTGGTGGCGCAGTGGTTGAGGGTCCGCCTGCCGATGCAGGGGACACGGGTTCGTGCCCTGGTCCGGGAAGATCCCACATGCCGCGGAGCGGCTGGGCCCGTGAGCCATGGCCGCTGAGCCTGCGCTCCGCAACGGGAGAGGCCACAGCAGTGAGAGGCCCGCGTACCACAAAAAAAAAAAAAGAAAAAAAAAAAAGACTTTATTGGGAAGGGCCACCCAGGCAGAGAGCAGTGGTGTTAGGGAACCCAGGAGAACTGCACTGACATGTGGCTTGTAGTCTCAGGTTTTATGGTAATGGGATTAGTTTCTGGGTTATCTCTGGCCAATCATCTTGCTTGGCCCCTATTTAGTCTGACTCAAGGTCCTTCCTGGTGGCACGCATGTCTCAGCCAAGATGGATTCCAGCACCAAGGATTCTGGGAGGTTGGTAGGACAATATTATGGTGCTGGCGTCTCCTCCCTCTTTTTGGCCCCTCCTGAATTCTCTAGTTTTTGACGGCAGCACCATGTTCCTTATCAGGACCTCCTGTTTTGAGACAACTCATGCAAGTGGTCCTCATCGTGCCTGGCCAAGGCGGGTGGTTTTAGTCAACGGTTCCCTAACACATCTAAGAAAGAAATGAAAATTTTAATTCAAGCCCATCTGAGGATTATAACCCAGGAGACAGTCTCTCAGAGAGTTCTGAGAACTATTCCAAAGACATAAAGAGGGAGGCCAACGTATTCAATATATGTGATTTTGGCAACGGGGGTATGTGTAATCAAACATACATCGCAGTAGAAGATTGCACCTAGTCACGAGGAACAGACATCTCAGTTAATGGTTTTAGTGCTTTTCTAAGTATGGAAAGATGCAAGGATCCGGGTTCATAAAAATTTCTCCTGAAATATCTAAGGACCAGTTCTGTCAGTTTTCCCAAAGCACAAAGTGCCTTATCCTGATCTTTGCCCTGAATTCCTTTCAAGGTTATTGTAGCCAGTGACTGCAGTGGCTAATGACTTGACTTTGTAGAATTGGGTGGTGGGCAACGTTCTTTATTTTACATTCCCTTCCCTTTCAGTCTTAGTTGCAACCAAGGTTTGGGAGGCATTTCGTGACCAATTTGTTCCACAGCACTAGGAATGCTCATTCCCAGGTCAGGCAAGGATTTCATTGATAGGTCCCTCCATGTGCTATTAGTGGACTAGACCCTATTAACAGTAGCCAAAATCCTCTGGACCCCCTGTCTTACTAGTCCGTTATGATCCAAGGAACGGTTCCCTCTTGTTTCTTCCCTTATCTAGAGTTACACTATTACAATCATTCATCTTATAGAACTATATATTTGATCAATTGTTTCAAGTCACCTAATCATCGTTAATTTTATCTGAGGCTCAGTCACACATTTGGTAATGCAAGAAACAACAACCTTATAAAATAGGCAAATGCAAGTAATATAGCTAATAGTATTAATAGGATCCTAAGTAAGTATTGAAGCTAAGATCTTCCACAAGGTGGGGCCCAGTATCTCCTCAGGTCTCTGAGCAGTCTGTTTCGCACCAATCTCTATCTTTAAGGAAAATGATGTATTGGCATCGTACATAAAGTTCACCAGAGATGTCTGCATATACAAGGCGAGTGGTGGGTCATTGTGACCCCTTACAGGATTGAGAAAGGAATGTTATCTTCTAAGGAGTTACCTGGCTGGCGCCAGAAGGAGAAAAATTGATCTTTATGATTGAGCGGGTATTTCTGCCATTGGGGAGGTCTCGTTAAATGCATAATGCAGACGCACAATTGCACACTGGAGGGGAGGGAGGAGGCCCAAATGGGCAGTGAAAAATTTTATGTTTAAATTTTTCTTGTCTTTCCTTCAAATATGAATTTTATTTCACGAGGCCAAATCGTGCAGGGTCTGAAGCAGTAGGAGCAACATCCGTCATCGCTGCTGTGATGACAATGATGATGTTGAAGATGATGATGTATTTATACCACCTAGCCCGGTTCCAAGCTGAATGCATAATATATGCTAACTCCTTCCCACCACGCTTGGGCTTGAAAATGTACGGGGTGTTTGGGAAAAAGAAAGAGTTTCCCAGTGTCTGGAGTACATGAGACGAGTGTTGAGAGGTGACTCCGGAAGGGTCCAATTGGGGCCAAATTATGCAAAGTTTTATATTCCACATGGGCAGTGGGGAGCCACGGAAGGTGCTGCAGCAGGGGGAGTAGTATGATCAGACAAATCGTGCTCGGGTTTAAGGGAGATCACCAGGCTGGAGCAGTCAGGAAGGCTGCACCTTAAGCTCAGGCCAGAAGGCTAAACAGCACGCAGTAGGCTGCAGCACCCTCTCCCTGCTTCCCTTCCAGGTGGTTCCACGTGTGTTCGGGCGTGTGGTAGGTAAGAGCCGCGAGGCAGTGGCCCAGGCCATGGTGCTGGAGATGTTCCGAGAGGAGGACTACTACAACGACGACGTCCTCGACCAGATGGGTGCCAGTATCCTGGGTGTGGAGGGCCCCCGGCGCCACCCGGACGAGCCCACAGAGGATGAGGTGTTTGAGCTTTTCCCCATGTTCATGGGCGGGCTTCTCTCCGCCCATAACCGGGTAGTGCTGGCTCAGCTCGGCTGCCCTATCAAGACCCTGGATGCCGTGGAGAATGCCCAGGCCATCAAGAAGAAGCTGGGCAAGCTGGGCCGGCAGGTGCTGCCCCCCTCGGAGCTCCTTGACCACCTCTTCTTCCACTATGAGTTCCAGAATCAGCGCTTCTCCGCCGAGGTACTCGGCTCCCTGCGCCAGCTCAGCCTGGCGGGCGTGTGCATGACACCCCTCAAGTGCACGGTGGTGGCAGCTGTACTGGGCAGTGGAAGGCATGCCCTGGACGAGGTGAACTTGGCCTCCTGCCAACTGGACCCTGCCGGGCTGCGCACGCTCAGGCCTGTCTTCCTGCGTGCCCGGAAGCTGGGGTGAGGCCCTGTCCTCGTGCACGGGTGGAAGAGAAGGTGCTTGGGAGAGCAAAGGGAGTGAGGAAGGACCAGGGGGTGGGGTGAAACCTGGTACGGGTGGAGGTGACAAGAGCCACAGAAGGGGACACAGCTGTGGACTACAAGAGGCAGGATGGTGAGGGAGGGGCCCGGTGGGTGGGCAGGCTCCGTGCCAAACTCCTTCCTTGGCTTCTCACCTGCTCTCTGCCCACCTTCTGCTCCAGCTTGCAACTCAACAGCCTGGGCCCCGAGGCCTGCAGGGACCTCCGAGACTTGCTGCTGCATGACCAGTGCCAAGTTACCACCCTGCGGTGAGTGCCCTGGGAGGGGGCTCCATCCTGCTGGCCAGCAAAGGTCAAGGGTGAGCTCCCCACCTCCCAGCATGCCTGGAACAGGCGCACCCATGCTGGAGTAATGAAGGCGGGAGTGTAGACCTTGACCTGCTCCCCACCCCACGACGTCTAGTACAAGCAGCCAGGCAGGGGGAAGGACGCCACCAGCAATAAATAGGTGCTAAGAAAGCCTCTTGCAAGGCTAAAATCAGCCTGGGGTGGGGGGTGGAATAACACCCAGGCTGGTTACCTGGTAACAACACCAGTGATTCCCTCCCAGGATTTTCCCTGTCGCCTCCCAAGGATGACCCTGACGCTGGGCACTCGATAGATGCTCCCAAAGTGTTGACTGATTTACTAGCAACCCAGACGCTGGGCTCCTGATTTTGGGTGGGAGGAAGAGGAGATGAATGAGGAGGGAGGGGGAGGGGGAGGGGGAAACAGGAAGGGAGGTCGAAGCAGGGGCTGGAAGGGGGTGAAAAAAGGAGCAAGAAGGAACATGGTAACGAGGAAGGGGAGAGGGAAGAGGGGAGTCTCAAAGGAGAATGGAAGGCGGGAGGAGGGGAGGGAGAAGCCGGCTTCCACCCCACTCTCCCTCCTCTACAGTGAGCCTCACCCCCGTTTCTCCATCCTCTTTTCCTGGGCCTGCATTTCTCCGCGTCCAGGCTGGTCTCCGCCCCAAGCGGTGCACCGTTTTGGCCCAAGTCCCAGTGCTTAGCACAGGGCATCTGCTAGGGGCCCTCATAACCTTGGGGTGCTTGTGGCCCTAGGCTGTCCAACAACCCGCTGACGGCGGCGGGCGTGGCCCTGCTGGTGGAGGGGCTGGCGGGAAACACCTCGCTGAAGCACCTGTCTCTGCTGCACACCGGCCTTGGGGACGAGGGCCTGGAGCTGCTGGCTGCCCAGCTAGACCGTAACCAGCAGCTACAGGAGCTGAATGTGGCCTACAACGGCGCTGGTGACACAGCGGCCCTGGCCTTAGCCAAGGCTGCCCGGGAGCACCCTTCCCTGGAGCTGCTGCAGTGAGTCTTGCCCTCCCCTCCCATCTCCCCACCCACCCTTGGTGATTGGCCCTTCCCCTGCCCCGACTCCCCACCGCTTCTCCTAGGGTCCTAGTGGCCCCATTTCTATTGACCCTGGTTCCACTGAATTCTAGCGTCACCCCCACCTCCCAGTGGCCACCACCCTCCATCTCTGGCTTATTGCAAACACTTACCCCGTTGCATTTCACAGCCAGGGGAACAGTTATGAGACCGCTTATTCTCTGTCCACCCACCCTCTGCCCCTTCTTCTCAGAGCTGAATGGCATCTACTCTTCTCTCTCCTGCTAGTCTCTACTTCAACGAGCTGAGCTCAGAGTGCTGCCAGGCCCTGCGGGACTTGGGGAGCACCCCTGAGGGCAGTGCCCGGGTCGTGGTGTCGCTGACAGAGGGGACAGCAGTGTCCGAGTACTGGTCAGTGATCCTGGGTGAAGTCCAGCGGAACCTCAACAGCTGGGATCGGGGCCGGGTCCGGCGCCACCTGGAGCTTCTGCTGCGGGATCTGGAAGATAACCGGGGAGCCACCCTTAATCCTTGGCGCAAAGCCCAGCTGCTTCGAGTGGAGGGCGAGGTCAGGGCCCTCCTGGAGCAGCTGGGAGGCCCTGGAGGCTGAGACAGTGGCAGCAGTGTATGTCCCCTGGCCCCAAGCCGCTTCTGTCTGTGGCCTCCTAGCTTGCACTACCGCTTCCAGAAAGATCCCTTCAGGGCTGGAGGCAAAGGAATGGGCACAGCTGTGCCAGTTGCTCTCCTGGGGCATGTCCAACCAGTGCTTCCAAGTCTGGAGTTTTCAGAGTCATGGAACATGCTTCCCCTCTCTTCTGCTAGAAGGACTGAAAGATGTGGCGTTTTGGTGGCCACATTGTCCTGTAGCACCACCACCAAGCTCCTCTTGGATTGTGCCACCAGGGGGCACACTTCTTTCGTCGGCCTTGCCATCCAGATGTGTTGGAGGGCCTCCGCGTCCTGCCTTTATGCTTTCTGGGGACACTCTGGGACACCCAGGATGCCAGCAGCCACTTTCCTCTCTCACTGGTGCTGTGTCCTCACCCTTGTTTCCCCTTCACCACAATGGTACCCAAGCTCGGTGGCCCCTAGGGGCATGGGTGCTGACTTGCTGCTGTTAAAGAGCTGTGTCTTCCAACTACTGTGGAGTCCTTTTTGCCTGTTGCTTTCAAGAAAGGGTACTGTTCTTGGTCATTCTGGTTAAACCACTGACCATTTTCTGTTGCAAATGATTCTTGGGCACTAGTTTCAGAGGCCCTGAGGGCTGCGGTGAGGGTGGCGCAAGAACAAGATGTCAGCATGAGGGTAGGCCATGTTGGGCCATAGGGCTCCTGTCACCCTTCTCATACACTTATCCCAGGCTTGGGATTACAGTGCCCAGCAATTACAGTGACCTTTCTCTGTGCAGAGGGGGAACTGGGACGGCCACAGAGTCTCCTGAGAAAGTCGGGGCTCAAGAATAGGGCAGGAGGGACATACACACTTCCCCAGAGGACAAGACTCTCCTCCCGTTAACCATTACCGACTGCTTCCAAGGCAGCGTCTTGGAGGAGGCGGGACGTGGCGGGGTAGGTGGGAGGGTCAGCTGGTTTCGATGGACCTTGTCCCTAACACTGAGCCTGGCTCGCTGATCCAACCATGGAGGCAGCTGCAGGTAAGAGGCCAGGAGAAATCCTCTGCGGGGGACTTTAGGGCAGAGGGCAGATTGGAAGGCTTTGGGACCAGGACACACTTGGTACTGGGGCCTGGAGCCCTGAGGCAAATAGACTGGAAGTCAGGAGGGGAGAGGTGAGTGGGTGGATGTGTCTGCCTTCCTGGTCCACGCCCTGTACTGATATGCTCAGATTTCTGCATATGTCAGGAGGCCTTGGCTGGGGAGGAGAAGGAAGGGGAAGGGAAGACCCTTCTGGAGCGAGTCTTGAATTGGGGGGTTCCCCGAAGTCCTTTCAGTTAATGACCATGGAAGTGGAGTCTCGGGGGGCAGAATGTGCGTCTCCTCCCCTCGCCCCTTCTTTTCCCAGCAGATCTTCAGGACACAGCTTCCTTGGCCCCGTAAGTGCCATGCTGTGAAGGACTCGGGCAAGGGGAGGAGGGATTGAAGGTGGGGAAGCTCTTCAGCTGCCATTAGCCATTAGCACCTCAAGGCGAGCCTGGGACCCAAGTCCGGATGTCAGTTTCCTCCTACCTGCTTGACTTGCTTCCTTGCAGGAAGTTTGAGTTTAACCCCAAACTGGGCATTGATAATCCTGTGCTCTCCCTGGCTGAAGACCACGAGCCCTCTGGTAACCCCCCCACCACTTGGGGCAACCGTTTCCTTTCCCCAGAGCCACCAGGGCTCCACACAGCTTCCCGTCTCCTTGGTAACCACTCACTCTGTCTCCCTCTGATAACAGCCTCCGTGGGAGTAACCACGTGGAGGTGGAAGGGGGCCAGGCATTTCCTTCTGTCCCCGCCACTCTGCCTGGGCCGTGTTCAGTCCCCCTGCCCAACACCTAGTCGGGCAGAAGCCTGTCTGGTGTTCTATCACAGGGGCAGGGTCTGCCAGACGCAAGGTGACTTGTACTTGGGTCATGTCCCCTCTCCTCCCCCTTTTCTGCCGCCCACCTCCCCTTCCAGATCTCTGGAGCCTAGAACGACCTCGCTTCTATCTGTTGAACAGAGAGGAGGGCAGGAGTTTTGGCTTCCACTTGCAGCGGCAGCGGGGCAGGGCTGGGCATGTGGTGTGCAGGGTGGAGCCAGGCACCTCTGCCCAGCGCCAGGGTCTTCGGGAAGGAGACTGGATCCTGGGGGTGAACAACCATGCCGTGGAACATGAAGATTATTCAGTGGTGAGGTTGGGCTGGGACCCCTGTGGTTACAGGAGAACATTCTATAGCACCTCAGGGAGACAGAAGCCGGTTGGTCACCTCCCTGGGTATATGGGGGCAGGACCCAAGCCTCAACCTCCCCCATCTCCCAGAATTTAGGGATGCCCAGGTCCGAATGGTTACGTGACGGCCTCCAGAGAGCTGGTTCCCATGGTGGAAAGCGTAGCTTCCAGGGAGGGGAAGCTGGCAAGAGGGGCCAGCCCAAGCCCGCTCGGTGTGCCCACCGTTCAGGTGATACGCCGCATCCGGGCCAGCGGTCCTCGGGTATTGCTGACGGTTTTGGCGCAGCACGTGCATGAGGTGGCCCGAGTTCAGCGGGGGAACGATGCCCACCTCTGTCCCACTCTCGGCCGAGGGGTCCGGCCTCGGCTGTGCCACATAGTGAAAGACGAGGGTGGCTTTGGCTTCAGTATCACCCAAGGTGAGCCTAGAGCTCGGGAGGGGTCAGGAGGGGCATCTCAGCCCTGTTCTGCGGAGGCAGCAGGCAGAAACTTTGCTGTCTGGGCTTCCAGGACATCGGGGTCCTTTCTGGTTAGTGCTGAGCACTGGAGGAGCGGCTGAGCAGGCAGGAGTGCCCCATGGGGCCCGACTGCTAGAAGTGAATGGGGTCAGCGTGGAGAAGTTCACGAGTAACCAACTCAGCAAGAAGGTGTGACTGCCTGTTTCCCATCGTCCTCACCCCTCTGGGCCTGGTCCCTGCCTGGGGAAGCAGACTCCTCCTCGACGCGCCTAATCGCCTGATCCGATCTTGTACATCTGTCACCATCCTTCCCTTTACACTCTGTGCTAGGCCCTCCCCTCCCTTCCCTAGTGCCTCATTCCTGGGCCTGGGAAGAGGGGCTGTGAGGAGGTGCCTGCCTCTGCCCTCCCTACCCAGGTGGTTGAGGCTGATGCCCTGCTGGGTCCCCACAGCTTTGGCAGAGTGGCAAGCAGGTGACCCTGCTAGTGGCAGGGCCAGAGGTGGAGGAACAGTGTCGCCAGCTGGGAATGCCCCTGGCTGCACCCCTGGCAGAGGGCTGGGCACTGCCCACCAAGCCCCGCTGTCTGCATCTAGAGAAAGGGCCCCGGGGCTTCGGGTTCGTGCTCCGAGAGGAGAAGGGGCTTGACGGTCGGCTCGGTGAGTGGGAGCCCTGGGGGCGGGGAGGGAAGGTGGGCCTTGGGGTGGGCACACAAGTGTATATATACACCTCTCAGTGCACACAAGTGGTGGCCCTGGCTGAACCCCAACCCGGGCCTCCTCCTCCTGTGTAGCCCTGGCTCAGTCCCCAAGTGTGCATACAGTGGCCTGGGCCGGCACTGGGGGTCAGTGGGGAAGGAGCAGTGAGGATGTCTGCATCCCAGGTCAGTTCCTGTGGGAGGTGGACCCAGGACTGCCAGCGGAGAAGGCCGGGATGCAGGCTGGGGACCGGCTGGTGGCTGTGGCTGGGGAGAGCGTGGAAGGGCTGGGCCATGAAGAGACAGTGTCCAAGATCCGGGCGCAGGGCTCCTGCGTCTCGCTCATTGTCGTTGACCCCGAGGCTGACCGCTTCTTCAACATGGTGCGAGCTGAGGGGCGGGGGCTAGAGAGAGGGCAGGAAGAGAGCAGGGCTCGGGTTGGGGGAGAAGCAGCAGGGTTTGTCCTATCTTCCTCTTTTCCAGGTTCGCTTGTCCCCACTTCTCTTCTTGGAGAGCACAGAGGCTCCTGACTCTCCCCAGGATACCAGCGCAGCCTCTCTGGTTGAGACCAAGGACCCACCAGTTGAAGACACAACCGTCCCACGCGCCTTCCACCGGTGCTTCCTGTACCCTGGGCCTGGCGGTAGCTATGGCTTCCGAATCAGCTGTGTGGCCAGTGGGCCTCATCTCTTCATCTCCCAGGTGACTGATGCCCCAGGGACCTTGGATCTTTTCAATCATTTGCCTCTTGACAAGCCTTCCTCTGCTTCCCTCCCAGAGCCTCAGTACACCCAGCAGACTTTTCCGTGGTGTTCCAAGCTCTACCTCCCCCCATTCCACCAGGTGACCCTAGGAGGCTCAGCTGCCCGGGCAGGACTGCAAATGGGAGATGTGATTCTGGAGGTGAACGGGTATCCCATGGGCGGAGAGAATGACCTGGAAAGACTTCAGCAGCTGGCTGAGGCGGAGCCACCCCTGTGCCTGAAGCTGGCGGCCAGATCTCAGCAGGGCTTGGAAGGCTGGATCCCCCCAGGGTCTGGTGAGGTGAGGTGAGGAAGAGGAGACAGATGGACTGTAAGCAGCCAGAAGAGGACAGAGGGGAGCCAGAGGAGAGGGCAGAGCGGGAGGCTGCAGGGTGGGGCAGCGTGGGGCACTCAGCTTGGGACTTTAGGCCCTGGTACGTGGGGACAGAAGGACCCAGGGAAGAAGTCCCATTCCTGGGCATCCCGGTGCGGGGGTGGGGCACAGGGAAAGGGAACTCTTCTGGCCTCTGAATGACCTCTTCCCTTCTTTCTCTGCTTAGGACTGGGCTGTAGCCTCAGATCTACTGTAGCACCCCCTATGCCTGGGACAGATCTGCCCAAGCTTTCCTGTCTCCACTCTCCAGCCTGAGGTGGTGGGAGCTGAGATGCTCTCTTTAAACCAGAAGCTGCAGCTCTAGGACTCCGGATACCTCCAATCACAGGAGAGTCCTTGGCCTCCCTCCCTACCCAGGGGCCCACCTCCTGGAAGAGGGTGTGGCCAGAGGCCTCAGGTGGGCCCACAAGGGAGCCTCCCCTTTGATTCCAAAGGAAGTCATGTGGGATCTTTGGGAGCTGTGCCCCAAGGATGAAGATCCGCGTGAGATGAGTGGGATGATTTTGTGATTTATAACAAGAAATATATGTTTGGCCTTCATACCCTTTCCTGGCACAGAGCTCCTAAAATCCTTGGAATTTCCTAAGTAGTAAGAGAGCTAAAGCTGTCTTCTGTTTTTGACAATAAGCCCCTTTCAACTACACCTAGTTTTGTTAATGAGGTGACTCTTGAAAAGCACCTGAGAATGGGGCACTGGTTTCCAGGGGAACCAGTCATGTGATTAGAGGGTTGGAACTTTCAGTGCCCCACCCCCACCCCTACCCTCAACCTCCTGGGAGGGGAGAAGGGCTGGAGGTTGAGTTAATCACCAGTGTTCAATGGATTGATGGATCACGCCTACATAATGAAGCCTCCATAGAAACCCAAAAGGACAGTTTCAGAGAGCTTTCCGTGTTGCTGAACACGTGGAGGTGCTGGGAGGGTGGCGCACCTGGAGAGGGCATGCAGCTTCCATGGTCATACCTCGCCCGGTGTATCTCTTCCATCTGGCTGTTTCTGAGTTGTGTTCTTTATAATAAACTGGTAATCTACGTAAGTAAACTGTTTCCCTGAGTTCAATCACTCTAGCAAATGATTGAACCCAAGGAGGGGGTTGTGGGAACCTCTGATTGATAGCTAGTAGGTCAGAAGCACAAGTGACAACCTGGACTCGAGATTGGTATTTGAGGTCGAGGGCAGTCTGTGGGACAGAGCCCTTAACCTGCGGGATCTGATGATACCTCCAGGTAGATAGTGTTGGAATTGAGTTAAATTGTAACACAAAAGTTAAATTGTGTCTACGGAGAATTACTTGGTGTGGGAAACCTCCCTCCTCTACGTTTCACCAGAAATGAAGTCGAACTGAGAACGTTGTAGTAAAATAGAGGAGAAACAGAGAGTTTTCCCTTTCCCGGTGGGCTGTGGGGCCGGCTAGGATTGAAGCCACCTGGAATTTGCCCTAAGCATGACTCCAGGACTGTTGGGTATACTGCAGGAATTTGGAGACCGGCTGCACCTTCCCTCTGTGGGCACCTTAGGATTGTGGGAGCTGGTGCCTGGTCACTGTTGGTCTATTATAGAAATGGCCCTTCCCCACAAATCTTGCTGCCTTTGTTGGTGCTGGTGGGGGTAGGGTGACCAAAAGGGCCTCAGGCTCAAGGGGTGGGACCCAGTTTCTCTAGGAGAGAAGTTGAGACCTTGTCAAATTTCTCTCTTCTTATTCAGTCTTCAGGGTAATGGGTCAGCCCAGAACTGAGATGTTCCCATCAGGGGCACTCATCTCTGCCAAAAATCACAGACCACAGTCCTGTTGAGTTCTACATCCAGACAGCTTTATTGCTGGGGCCTCAGAGGGCCCCAGAGACTAGAGGCTCACAGTCAAAGATCCAGGGGATTGAGTCCAAACTGGCGGAGCTGTTCATTGTGCCGGGCGTGGCGTCTCAGCACCGCCCCATCCCACTGAGGCTTGACGGCTGGCTCTCAGTTTGGCCGAGAGCCAGTCTAGGCTGTCCTGCAGACACCAAGCTTCAGATCTTAGGAAGGGAGAGGGTTGGATAAGGGGTGTTCCAGGTTGGTCTGTAAGCTTTCCTAGCCAGTGTTTTCTCAAAGCTCTTATTCTTAGTGGGTGGGCATGGTTGTATCCCCTTAAGATAGAGCAGAGTCCCCTATGGAGATGCTTCTTTTCCTTCCCCTTGGTCTGTCATTGTCACACTAGCTGGGATTTTGAGGGGGGCGGTGCTGGGCACTGGGATGGCTGGCCTTCAGAGGGTAGGGCTTACATGTAAGATTTCCTCATATTTGGCCTCCATGTCTGCCACGTGGTCCCGAAGCTGAGCCAGAGTTCGGTCCCACTCTCCAATGGCCCGCACGGCCTCTCTCTGTGTAGCCTCAGCCTCCCTCTGGCACATCTCTGGGGATGGGCGTAGAAGGATGAAAGAGGACAGGATGGTGACACTCTACCCTTGAACAGAGTCTCCAAAGGTACCCAAAGAGCAGAACGTGAGTGGGATCATTCCAGACTTCCCCAGAGCCATCAACTTTCCCATAGTTCCTATAAAGAGCTGAAATATACCATTAAGGTAGAGTAGAGAGAGAGTGGGCTTGGGACAAGAGATCTGGGTCCCAAATCTGGTTGTGATTTACTACTTGTGTAATGTCTGACATCTCTCTCTCTGAGACTCAGTTTCTTCATCTTTATAGAGAAAATGACCCACACTTCACAGGCTTGCTGTGAGACTTAAATGTGATAATGTATGGGAAAGCACCTAGTATGCAGGAAGTGCTTCATAAATGCTGACTGCATTTAAATTTGAGATAAGGCAAAGATTAGGAAAGGGGCTCAGGGCCTGCATGGCAGATAAGCAGCTCTTGGATATCTATAGCTAAACTAAAGCTATTTTAGGATAAGAAAATTTGAGGCCAAAATTGTGGAAAAATCGGTGCGCCATGCTAAAATTTTTCAGCTCTATCCTGTTACCAAGATGGAAGAGAGCAAAAACTTATATATATATATATATATATATATATATATATATATATATATATATATATATATATATATTTATATATATATATATACACACACATACACATACATGTATATGCTTATTTAGAAGCTCACTCATTTATTAGCAAATAGTCATTTAGGACCTACCATGCATTAGGCCTTGAAGATAAGGAAATAAGTAAGTTAAACAGTTTCACTTGAGCTTGGTTTCATTATAAAAATCAGCCAGACTAAGCGGGAATATGTTTTGCTTATGGGAGACATGGCAGTGGTGGGGAGTTAGAACTGGATTTGGAGACACCATTGAGAGAGGGAAATGGGGTGAGAGACTTAGGTCTTCTTCTTATAACTTAAGAATTTTTTTTGCCGTCCTGAACAGTCTGCTGCAATTCTCAATGGTGGGAAGGTCAGTGGGGAAAGCAATATGGGAGCTTAGATTGCAGGCTTCTAGGGAAGAAACATCCTAAATCCACCTCTTCAGTCTGGACAGCAGCAGTGATCCTCCAAGAGAAAGGGCTTCGAGGGTGGGGAAGCCGATCTAACTGCTCCCGAAGGCCCCTCACTTCCTCCTCCAGCTGTCTGCTCTGGGTCTCCATAGCCTCCTGCAGGGTGCAGCACTGACGTCTCATCTCTGTGGTGGGGACGGTGGGTGGCCAGGGACCCAGGTGGGGACAGAGCGATGGAGAAAGGATGGGAAGTTGTGAGTGGGGAGGGCTCTGCTTGGTCCAGTGGGGCAGGTGCAGAAAGCCCTTTTGGTTCTTCTTGCGGTGATTCTGAGAAGCTGGGGAAGGAGCTAGGAGACAAGGTCCCCTTCCTCCTGCCACTCAGGATGGGGATTCAGGCCCTTCTCCCCACTCAGTCCCACGGGATGAATGAGATAAAGGCTGTGGCTGCGTTTTGTAACCCACACAGCATCAAGCGCGTGGCATGAGCCATCGTGGAAGGTCCCTGCCCAAGATCCCAGAGGCCTTTGTTTGGTTCCTTCAGGATTCTTGTGTGTGCTGGGAAGGCTGAGACTAGGCATGGCAGATGGGAGTCCTCCTTGTCTCCCTACCCAGCATCCTCTGGCCCTCTTGGGTGTCCTCTTCCAGGCCCCTGTCTCCTGCCCACCTGTTTAATCTACTGCACACCTGCATATATGGCCTTCCCTTCACTCCAGGCCCCCTCCAGTTCAGCCTCCAGTTCTTGTATCCTCTGCTTCAGCTGGTCTTCAGAAGCCTTGGCTCGGCGGGCCTCATCCCTCCACAGAGCTGTGAACAGTCCCAGAGCAGCCCTCAGGACTGGCTCGGGACCCCACTAAATCAGCCCCCATGGCCTTGATGGACTCTGCCCACCTTTGGAAACCTGGCAGCAGGCTGCCAGCCTCTCATTGTCATTCTGGTGTTTATTGTTTCCCCCCTAGAATCCTACAGGCTCTTCGTTACTAAGAAGCGCAAACTCCTTCTGTGTTCTGGCTATGAAAAATAGCTGCCTTGGGACTTCCCTAGCAGTCCAGCAATTGGGACCCCGTGCTTCTACCGCAGGGGGTGAGGGTTCGATACCTGGTCGGGGAACCCTCATTCCGCGTGGTGTGGGCAAAAAATTAAGAAAAAAATAGCTGCCATTATCAACCCTTACTGCCCACCGTTTCCTCACAACCCCAACTCTTGACAATCTTTTTCCACTAGGGAATGGTTAGAGATCAGCTCAGCCCTCCACCATAGCTCCAACCCTTCAAGGTCCCAGGGATACAGAAATGCCCATTGTCCCACCTCTATTGCCCCCAGAACTTCCACCCTTCTTACCCAAGTGGTCTTGGAGCAGCTCCTTTTCCAGCAGTGCCAGCCTGTGAATGGATTCAGTCTCCACATCTGCCCTGGCAAGATGGCAGAGCCTCAGCTTGTCAGGATCTCAGCCTTACCTACTCCCCTCCCATCCTCATCCCACACCCTGGACTTTCTTTTTTTTGCGGGAGATCTCAGGACCACTAAATGAGGGATCTCTGATGGCAAAGTCTAATGAGTTCACTGACCAGCACATAGCAGGTACTCAAAAGATGTGTAATGAATATATAAGGAAGGCACAGAGCCAGAGGGGGCTCAGATGGGCATGGGTGCTGATTTCCCCACTTCCCCAGCTCCATGGAACCTGGATGCAGATATGAAGGAGGAGGGTCAAGACAGCTCCGTCTTTTCATGCAGAGGGCTGAATTCTCTCTGGAGGACCTCTGCTTGGTCTATGAGCCAGAACGTGGAGAGGCAGGGGGCACCCACCTCCACCCAGCCTGACTCATCAACAGCTGCATTCCTTTTCTTCTTCTGTGTCCCAGCTTTTGTCCCTTTTTCTTTGGTCTTAGGTCGTATTTCCTTGCTGTCCTGGGGGAGAGAGGGGACTCGTATTTAGGTCTGGACATGGAGATGCTTTCCTGACCCCTAGACTGAACCAGGAGTCCCAGGAGAATTAGTGTTCTAGTCTCCAACTCTGTCTCTTATACTTTTCAGAAGCTTCTGTTCTTGGTTTCCTTGGAAACCTAGGCAAGGCTGAAGCCACTGGGAAGGATGGAGTTGTTTCTCTCTACCGGTCAGGTTCTAAGTACAGAAGTCATTCCTCTCAATCCGCTTTCAGAGAAAACAAAGCTCAGTACCTGGTGCCTACCCTCTTCCCATCATCCTTACCCTGCCTCTTCCTTCCTGCAAGACCCTCTCTTGCCTCTGTTGTGTCTCCCTGTGGTGTGACCCACTCACGAGGAGGGGCAGAGAAAAGGCCCAACGATCTAGGAGCCAGAGGAGGAGACTGGGTTCTGGGAACCAATCCAGGGTGGCAAATTTCCGTCGGCGGCGGGACTGAGAACTGGAATGTTGGGTTTCTGGAGGCTGCATGTTGTCCCGGCAACTGGGAAACATGGTGTTCGTAGGAAGGTAGAAGGGACTAAATACAAAGCTTAAAATACCAAGTTCTCAGAGGGCCAATACTCTCCTTATCCCCAGATCCTAAGTGTAGTTTGAGGAGAAATGGCTTTGGATCCGATCATCTATGATTCACTTCTCTGTAGCAGAGCCTGCAATTAGGAGACTTACAAATTACAGATTTACACATCTGAAATAATGCTGTTGTGCTGATACAGAGGAAAAGGACTGACAGTAGCCATTTTGGGCGATGTACACATCCCAAGGTCTCATCAACAAAATGACATTATTAGGTTTAAAATTGAAGCTCTCCTTCAGGAAGGCACTCTATGGCGTATGAAGGAAAGAAGTGCAGAAGAAGGTGGTTGAGAGAGTTTCCCCTTTCAGAGAAATGAGTCGCAAACGAGAGGTAGACCCAGGACCCCAAGGTGTTGACATAGAGAGATGCAAATGGAGAAGAAAGGGCACTGGTTAGAGATAGGAGCTGTGAGTTCTTACGCCCTCCGTCCGGATATGTAAACTTGAGCAAGCCATTTAAACTTGCTCAGCCTCAGTTTCCTGGTCTTTAAATCTTTGATTTTGGGGAATTCCCTGGCTGTCCAGTGGTTAGGACTCTGCGCTTCCACTGCAAGGGGCACGGGTTCCATCCCTGGTTGGGGAAATAAGATCCTGCAAGCCACAGCGTGCGGCCAAAAAATAAAAAAGAAATCTTTGATTTTGTAAATCTTCAAAGGCCTGGATTTTCCCTGGGTATTTACAGGACTATCTTCTCTCATTGTGGTTTAATGTATCGCCTCTTTTCTGGAATTCCAGCCTGTGGTTGACTTTCAGACAGGTGCTGAGAAAATGCCTTGCTTGGCTCCCTGCAGTACTGAGTTGGTTGGGGCTCCCTCTAGTGGACTTACTTGACCTTCTACTGAGTCCCCTGCGTTTTTCTATTTAAATTACTTACTGAGCAATGTTGGGAGGGGTGCCCCCCACTTAGGGATGCTTCTTGCTGGAGTCATGAAGAGTTGGAAAAAAATATCTGGGGAAGGGACAATGACGAGTGGTTTGCCCTGGTCAGCAGCCCTCATCCCCCACCCCCTCTCTCCAGCCCTGTGCTATTGGGAGCCTCGTCTGTCCGTCACTGGGATCTCTGGACACCATACTGGCTAGAATGAAAACAGCAGAAACTTCAGGGCTTTTCCCCTTGCGGATTAAGGGAACTGCAGACTCTTTCTTTAGATATTTCTATCTCTGTCTTCCTCAACATTTTTTGGTCATTTTTGGTCAATTCCCTGTTGTCAGGAACAGATCTGAAGAAATAGCCATGAGATCTGGGGGAAAAAATCCTTCCTCTAGGGAGCAGGCAGATTCAGGCAGAGGCTGATGATACTTGTCACCTTCGTGGCTGCAGAGTACCTCTCGGACTCCGGGGACATTTTACAGAGTAAAGAGAAGAACCGGCCTTGTCCTTCCCGTTGCTTATTGTTCCTGTACTTCAGTGTCAGATAACCTTGTGCACATCTCCCAAATCGGAGATTTTTCTTCTAATCTTGAAGCATGTTTTTCATTTATTCGCCCCCGCCTCCCCGCCAGAACCCTCTCTCCCTGAGTAGGAATGCAGTAGAGGTTCCTGTCCTGGTCCTTCCCTTCATCCAGAAGCTTGTTTGAGGACTTTTGAACAGAATAATTAGTGTCTCTGTTGTGCTGATGCACGGAGTCCCATATTGAGGACAGAAATTACAGAGTATAAACAACATATCGTGTCTCAGAAGAGCATTTACTTTTCAAATATATTCAGTCAACCGACTTTCAGGTGCAGAGAGGATGTGGTTTGGGGCGAAGGTGAAATGGAATAAGAAAATTGCCACAGGTCACATGATGTGATACAAACCGAGCCAGCTCTAGAATAATCCAGGAATGAGAATGACATTGTGATCAACAATTCAATCTCCAGCACATTTTGAAAACAAGCCAAGTGAAAAGTGTGAAAGAAAGGTCAATCTTTCTTTCTTTCTTCACTAACCTCAGTTCATAAGTGAAAACAGGAACGATCATTTCAGCAGAACTGTCTTCCTTTGAATAGCATCCCTTCTGGGGGTTTTAAAGAGATACAGAAGAGAGAAGCATCACCCTCTCTACTTCATTCAAATGTGAGACAAATATAGGTCATCATATATTAAAAGAAATATGTGGACTTCCCTGGTGGCACAGTGGTTAAGAATCTGCCTGCCAAAGCCGGGGACACAGGTTCAAGCCCTGGTCCGGGAAGATCCCACATGCCACAGAGCAACTAAGCCTGTGCGCCATAACTACTGAGCCTGCGCTCTAGTGCCCGCATGTCACAACTACTGAAGCCTACGCGCCTAGAGCCCGTGCTCCGCAACAAGAGAAGCCACCGCAATGAGAAGCCCGCACACCACAACGAAGAGTAGCCCCTGCTCGCCCCATCTAAAGTCCGTGTGCAACAATAAAGAGCCAATGCAGCCAAAAATAAATAAATACATAAATAAAAAGAAATATGGCTTACTGCAGCAGAAACAGAGTGCAAAGTTTACAATTCCACTCTATACAGACCATACTGAACATAATGCAAATTGGAAGTCTTAAACCAAGCCAGAGATGTACAATGAGGATGTACGTTGTGAAGATGAACTACAAGCTCATACACAGCTCCAAGGGTTAATTTCTTAACCTATACTCCATAAAATCTAGGATTTGACTACGAGAGGAAAAAGTACCCTTGCATGTCTACAGTGTGCTAGGTACTGTGGAAGACCAAAGTCGATAAGACAATATAGCATAAATTAATGTGTGGCAGGTGAGAAATAGATGGTTATGGAAATTTAAAGGAGGACTGTCTGGTAAGGAGGACAATATTTGAGTTAAGTATGGGAATGCTCTGAGTAATAGTGATGAAAAAAGAAAGAATTGTGGTATTTTGTGAGTTGGTGAGTCACCCAGCATAGGATATATGTACTGGAACAGTATAAGACTGCAAGGTAGTTTGGAGTTAGATCATAACTGTTAATTTCATTCAGGAGGCAATGGGGAGTGTTTAAAGTTTTTTGTTTTTTGTTTTGTTTTATGCTGTCAGACCTATACTTTAGGAATACTAGTCTGGTGGCAGCATGGATGGGAGGTGGCAGGGAAATCAGTGAGGAAAAGGTTTCAATAGACCAAGGGAGAGGAAAGGAGAGCCTGCAACTAAGGGTGGACGCACTAGGGATGGGAAGTTTTGACAATTATCTAAGAGCTTTGCCTATGTGTTTTCTTTAGACATTTTAACTCTTTCTAGGTCGGAATTGACTAATGGAAGTTCTACTGATAGGAAATGATAATTTTGACTCCGCAATCAATCTTAGATACAGGCCATTGAATTGCAGACAAGGATATTTTTTCCCCTCTTACAGGACTGTTTGATAAGCTGAATTCCCTAATCAGTCAAGAGCTTCGTAGAAGAGCCAGGTGGGGAATCTAAGGCGGAAGTGAGTACTTATTGAGGCACCAGGGCCTGCATGCTCCCAAAGCTGAGGCTCAGAATTAGCAAATTAGGGCAGGGAACTTCCTTCTTTGGGAGAGAGGTTCTTTTTTTTCAAAGTTCTTCCAGCGGAACTTTGAGACTAGAAAAGTGGAAGTGACTGGGAACTGAATTGCTGTTCCCTGGGAGGAGCGAGGACTCCTCAGGCCAGGGCTTGAAGCTCAAGATGCTGGCAGTGCCCACCTGTGGTGCAGTGTGCTGAGCAGGGGAATCTTAAGTACATATTCAATTTCCAGAAAAGGAACTTGTGTTCAAAGCAAAAAAAGGGGGAAATGTTTTGTTTTCAGAAGGGTCAAAGGGCCTGGAAGAAGAGCTCGAGGCCTAAGTGTCTCAAGCCTTTCTGGGGTCTAATCAGGATGCAACAATCTGCAGCATTCACATTCCTGTCCTCGGTCCTGACTTAACTAGGAGTTTAAAACACTAGGGAGTGGGGAAAAAATTTCCTTTTTTCTCCCACAGTGTTAAGAAGCAAACAACTTTAAGTTCAATTTCCTCATTTGTCAGGTGTGGGGTAAAGACTTGAAGTTCAGATTCTTTCTATGGCCACCTGTCTTAATTTAAATAGCCCAATGACCGCCTCCAGGAGGGTCATCCCACAACCCACAAGGAGCACTGAGGGCTCGGCTTCTGCCCAGTGCGCAGGCTCCACGTTAGACCCCGCCCCGACCTTTCCCCGCTCCTCCAGCAGGGGGCGCAGCGCGAAGGCTCCGCCTGGGCAGCAGCCCCCACTCCCCCCGCCCCTCGCGGTAGGGGCGGGGAAGACGGCGCGGAAACTTGGCCGCAGCTTTCCGGGAGCTGTGGCTCGGGAGGGGGTGGCGCAGGAGGGGTCGCTCCCCAGTCCGGACGCTGCCACTCGCTCCGCGCGCTCCTCCCATCCCCGGGCTAGCGCTCTCTGAAGGGCCGCGCCCGCGCGGACCCACGCTCCCGGCGCCGCCCACTCCCCTCCCCGCGACCGCCCCTCCCTCCGCCCGGACGGCCGGCGGCTGTGACGGCGGCGGCCGGGAGAGGCCCCTCCTTCACGCCCTCCTTCTTTCCCTCACTCGCAGCCAAGCGGAGCCGGCGGACGCGGCTGGGCCCCTAACCCTCCCCGGGCTATGGCCGGCAATGTGAAAAAGAGCTCTGGGGCCGGGGGCGGCGGCGGCTCCGGGGGTTCGGGCTCGGGCGGCCTGATCGGGCTCATGAAGGACGCCTTCCAGCCGCACCACCACCACCACCACCACCACCTCAGCCCCCACCCTCCGGGGACCGTGGACAAGAAGATGGTGGAGAAGTGCTGGAAGCTCATGGACAAGGTGAAAGGCCTGCAGAGGACCCGCGGGAGCAGGGGTGGGCGTGGGCGGAGGGGCCGAGGGACGGGAAGGAAGGGACAGAGGAAGCTGGGGGAGGGGACGGGTCATGCGAGGCTGGGGAGGCGAGGAGCTGGGGTGACGGGGCGCAGGGGTGGGGAATATGGGGGTGGGGAGGAGACCGGGAGGATGGGGGTCGGCGGTGGGGGAAGGGCTGCGGTTGGGAGTGAGGGAACGTTGAGGTGTCTGTTTGGGGTTGCGAGACAAAGATGGGGTGGCGGCTGGGGTGAAGGGTAACTGGGGAGCCACCAGGGAGGAAGTATAATGGGGGTGCAGAGTTTGCGGCTCTGTGCAGGGTGTAGGGATGTGGGTCACGGAATTGGCCCCGGGAGATAGGAGGGAGGGGGTGAGGAAGAGCGCTTGATTTACCGGCTGGGACTGTTAGCTGGATGAGCTGCTCTGACTAGGGAATTAGGTTTACGGACTCTGGTTGAGAGACCTGGGGTCCTGACAACTCCGCAGGCAAACTGCGCTCTAGGTGAGCGTATAGTTTTTGTTTCTGTTTTTTCTTCTCATTCAGATGCAGCACCGAGAGAAAATAAATGGGGGGTGTTTAAATGGGCCAAGGAAGGAACTTTCCTCCACATCTAGCGCTGGCTCAAGTTTTTCTCCTCCAAAACATTGAATGGGATCCATTGCTGGTGCTGAGATAGATATGCACTGATTAAACCACACGTTCTGTTCATAACCATTATTTTAGGAGAGATATGTTGACTGAGCGGGTTAGGCAGCAGATTCTGACTTCTTCCAGAACTTCCTCCTTACACACACTGCTTTTCGTTGGGTTCTACTTTTTTTTGGTAACAGAACCTGACTCCTTATTACAGAACCTGACTTTAAACTTGTTACATGAGCTGCTTTGGTTACTTTTTTTTTTTTTTTTTCTAATAAGTGTGAAAAATAACCCCACTTTAAGTTTGGCATTTGAGAGAATGTTACTTCCTTATAGTTGTGTCTGTATAATGAAACATAGTAGTTAGTTCCAAGTATTTAAAAGTGTTTAAACAGTCTAACGGTTTGTTCCAGAGAATTCAATGTTTCCTTGCTATTTTTCACATTTATTAATAACTTATTTTTGCAAAATTCATTCTGCAGATGAAAGGTGATTAGAAGGATCAGGCATATATTGTAAGAGAATGGTGTTATTTCCTCCAGAGTAAAATTGTTTTTCTTTGGTTCCTCTCTGGGCCTAGGTTCCTCTTCTGTAAAGTTCTTCATGGATTGTTTTGCACTAGAAACAGCTAATAAAAGTGGCTATGAGGCACTTGGCAAATATAAATGTGCTATATAAATTCTTAATAAGTCCTGTGTATGAGTTAGCACTCCTGTAGTGCATACCAGTGGTTTCAGAAGCTACTTTTTCACTGCTGGTTTTTCTCATGTTAAGTAATTGGTATGGTAATTAATAAACAAGTATTTGTATGTTGATTATATTGGTGTTATAATGCTAATTTCATTGTTAGAAATTGTAATAAAACCATTAAAGAAAGTTAGGCATAAAGGAAATTTTAAATGCATTGACATCTTGAAAGTATATATGGAATATATTCAAAATCCGAAGATTGTAGGTTTGCATTTTAGGGATTTAGAGTTAATGACTTAAAAAGTTTCTCCTGGAATGAAAAAACATTTGCATTTCTAATTAGTTTCTCATTGTATCAACATGTGATGTATCAAAATCATATTGATTAGAGACCTCTACTTAAAAATAATAAACATTTTATCAAACTTTTGAGTCTGTGTAATGTAGTCCTTAAAATAAGATTTCCCCTTAAGTCTTTCTCATTCATCTCTTTACAGAGTGTGAATTGAATTATGATTTCTTCTGCAGAATGTTTAATTATTTGGGAAGTATAAAGACCTCTCGGTTTTGAGTCAATGCTTTTCAGGTTTCGGTAGTTTCAAGGAAACTAGGCTTCTAGCTTTTCCATTCTAGCGTTGGGAAAGGAATGTTTTATTCTTGTGTTGCTTGTTTTGGAAAATGATTTTTAGTACTTTTTGCCCCATATCACATATTACTGGTTGTGCTGAAATGAAAATAGTTCTTTCTGATGTATTGGTCCAGTAGGTTCGTCCTGCTTTCCAGATTTTCTGACTAATTCTGTAGTGTTGTTAGATTGCACCGTCTCTTTTACTCTTGCTGTTTAGAGCATAGATGTTCTCTTTTTCCACTTTATTTATTTATTTATATTTTTGCGGTACGCGGGCCTCTCACTGTTGTGGCCTCTCCTGTTGCGGAGCACAGGCTCCAGCCGCGACGCGGCATGTGGGATCCTCCCGGACCGGGGCACGAACCCGTGTCCCCTGCATCGGCAGGCGGACTCTCAACCACTGCGCCACCAGGGAAGCTCTTCACTTTATTTTTATTGTTGAAAGTCTTAAATGTATCACTAACCCTTCTTGACTTTATGCCATATGATATAAGTGGAGAAGAACTTAGTGTCAAATCTATAGATGTCCCACACATTTATTGAATTTAGCTCTAAGTCACCATCTCATATCTATTTTAACCTTGTCGTTGAAGCTAGGTGAATATTATCCCAGCCTATTATTAATCACTTTATTGGTTTAGCCCTGGGAACTGTCTCCTCTTCTCCAGTATTGGATGTATACGGATGGAGGAGTTGGCATAATTCATGGGTTCTGGTCAACATAGGCCCAATTTACTATTCCATTGCAGGACTTAAACTCATTCTTGGAAAAATGCTTGTGCTAGAGTGCTTGTTATTAAGCAGAAGACATGGTCAGCCTCTAGGTTCTTTTTTTGCCACCCCGGTAAATTGTAATTAATATTTGTGAAGATACTTGTATGTGAAGAAAGTGGCTAGTAAGTAAAGAGACAGCAGGGCAGGGGAGTGGAGAGAGCAATCATATAAATTGCCTTGAATGTAAATATAGAAGTATCAAGGTATTTAATTTAGTGAGAGACTCAAAATTCCGTTATGAAGTAGAGTGGGAGTTGGCAAACTTTCTGTCACAGGACAGATAGTAAGTGCTTTAGGCATTGCTGGCCACATATGCAGTCCTATATTCTTTTTTTTTTTTTTAAATAAATTTATTTTATTTATTTATTTTTGGCTGTGTTGGGTTTTCGTTGCTGCACGCGGGCTTTCTCTAGTTGTGGCGAGCAGGGTCTACTCTTTGTTGCAATGCGTGGGCTTCTCGTTGCGGTGGCTTCTCTCGTTGTGGAGCACGGGCTCTAGGCAAGTGGGCTTCAGTAGTTGCGGCTCACGGGCTCTAGAGCACAGGCTCAGTAGTTGTGGCGCATGAGCTTAGTTGCTCCGCGGCATGTGGGATCTTCCCGGACCAGGGATCGAACCCTTGTCCCCTGCATTGGCAGGCGGATTCTTAACCACTGTGCCACCAGGGAAGCCCACTATATTCTTCCTGTTGTTTTTACAACTCTTTAAAAATGTAAAAGCCATTCTTATCTTGCAGGTGTACAAAAAAGGCTGCAGGCTGTAGTTTGTCCACCTCTGAAGTAGAGCATCATGCTGGCAGTATTTTAAGTCCATGCTATGTTTTTATTTTAAATTAGCTTATGTTAGTAAAACGTTAAGGTGTTCATTTATTTAATGGGCTATAATTTATGGGAAAAATGCTTTCCTTTAAAGCATGGGTTTAAAAAAGCATTTTAAAAAGATAATCCTTCTGCTACCTGGCTTCTCCTGCTTGCCCTAAAAAAAGCACCTTAAGTAACTTCCTGTATTTTGGAAGTAAGATGCACTTAATAGAATTTATGAATCAGTATATTTCATTGTACTCTTTTCTCCCTTTCTTCTTACCTTTCTTCCTATGCTTGCATGCTCACTAAATCAGGAGCACAGTAGTGCTAGGTGTAAATTCTTACGTTCCAGGAGATTACATTACAGTGATAAGTGACTGTATGTTCAAAGTGATATGGGATCTCTTAAGTTTTAACATCATGTACATATTTCTTCTCTGTCTTAACCTCTGAAGATTGTAAACTCCACGAGGATAGCAACCATAATCTCTTTATCTCCTGCAGTGTCCAGTCACAAGGCCTTACACAATAGTAAGTGCGTTGTAAATATTTATTAAATTAAACTGCTTTGTGTGCCCCAAAGGAATTCTGAAAGGAAAAGGTATGGGGGTGGGAATCATTTTTAATTACATTAAACTTTTTTATTTATTTCAGTAGTTCTTTGGCGGTATCATCCCTATTTTATGGATACTTAGCCTCAGAGAGGTTATGTAACTTAGTTAATAGGGGAGCTTGACTTGGAATCCAGGATTACCCACCTCCTAAGGCTTAGTTATTTCCTCCATACAGTATAACTTCTCAGGTATACAACAAAGTCTCGATAACAAAAGTCATTTTTCAGAAAGTGACCTGTGTAGGTATACAACAGCAATTCTCACACACGCACACGCACACACACACTCTCACACCCGCCATTCACACACTCAGGCAAAGTACATGTTCTCTTGAATGATGTTAACGTGGTGTTTAACTAGTACCATTAAAAGAAATATCTTCTTTTTTTTTTTTTTTTTTTTTTTTGGCGGTATGCGGGCCTCTCACTGTTGGGGCCTCTCCCGTTGCGGAGCACAGGCTCCATATTCGCAGGCTCAGCGACCATGGCTCACGGGCCCAGCCGCTCCGCGGCATGTGGGATCTTCCCGGACCGGGGCACGAACCCGTGTCCCCTGCAT
>NC_041229.1:13541461-13545204 GCF_002837175.3 Physeter macrocephalus | reverse complement strand
AACCCGTGTCCCCTGCATCGGCAGGCGGACTCTCAACCACTGCGCCACCAGGGAAGCCCAAAGAAATATCTTCTTTTAAGTTAAGGGTTTATGTCTCTTCAAATTATGTGGACTGGTTACTTTGCATGGTTATCATGGAGGTTTGTACATGTTATTCTCCCATTGCACTTAATTCATGCCATTCAGCTCTGATGGCAGCTGTCCTTGATGAAACATCTGCAGTGCGGTGGGGGGCTCTCAAAACAATAAATGTGGGCATTTCATCTTGTAACGCTCACCAGGTGGTGCTGGTTCATGTTATTTTTCTTCTAAAAATTGGAAACCCTTTCTGTTGCTATTGTATTAATAAAGTAGGTGTTTATTTTCTGGTAGTCAGCCCCTTCCCAATTTAATTTTAACTCTAGGAATTTTAGTCACCCAGGAATTTGTGATTCAAAATAAAGGTATTGGGATTCATTAAAAAAAAAAAAGTGATAGCATTTACCACTTTTTATTTCATCTGTCTCTCCCTCCACTAGAGCTCTTCAGGATCAAGGCTTTGTCTTTTTTTAAAATTTATTTTTGGCTGCACTGGTTCTTCGTTGCTGTGCACTGGCTTTCTCTAGTTGTGTTCTCTAGTTGTGGTGAGCGGGGGCTGCTCTTCGTTGCGGTGCGCGGGCTTCTCGTTGCGGTGGCTTCTCTTTGTTGCGGAGCACGGGCTCTAGGCGTGTGGGCTCAGCAGTTGTGGCTCTTGGGCTCTAGAGCGCGGGCTCAGTAGTTGTGGCGCATGGGCTTAGTTGCTCCGTGGCGTGTGGGATCTTCCTGGACCAGGGCTCAAACGCGTGTCCCCTGCATTGGCAGGCGGATTCTTAACCACTGTGCCACCAGGGAAGTCCCAAGGCTTTGTCTTAACATCAGTTCCTGTGCCTAACACATAGTACTTGCTGAATGAAGTGCAAACATTTTAACAAAGTAAAATGGGATCAAAACATGTTCCCTCATTTTCTGTGTGATTAATTAGGAGGATCAGGTGGGAATCTATTTTTTTTTTTTGAGTGTTGAATTAAAGTAACATTTACTAAAAGTAGTTTTACCCTTTTTGGTTAGAAGGGTAAGATACAGTCATTGTAAACAAAAAGGTTGTGTTGTTTTCATGCCTATTAAGAATTCCCCCAAGGGATGTAAAATTCTCCCTAGTTCCCTATGAAACGTGAGCTCACTGAGCATTTCATGTGATTCATGAGAGAAATTTTGAAGGGTATATGGAATAAAAGTAGGGTTAAGCCAGGGAAGAACATAATCTGCTCTGTTCATTAGTGGCTTTGGTTGAAGTTTTTGGTGACCCTTGCTGCAGTACGACCTGTTTTTAATATGTTGTTTGTTGGCTGTGTACACATGGGCAGATTGGTCCCCAAGTCTTCACTTTCAGTGGAGTTCATGTTATAGTCAAACATACGGATAATGTTTATACTCTGAAAATCACCCCCCTAATGACTAACCTAGAGCATTAAAAGAAAAATGGACTAAGCGTTAGTTTGAAAACTGAGCCTAAATTTCAATCACATTTTCCAATGAAGTTGTTAATTCTGATCTTAGAATTAATTCTGATCATTAGGTTTGTTGGAAGAGGGGGATTATAACAAGCAAGTCATTGTGAAATGTTTTCATGATTAGCACATTTTGTGCTGGAAGGAAATAGGTGGGAGTAGTCAACCAGGAGCACTGGAAGCCAGCCTCAGCTCTGTCCCCACAATGTTCCTTCCTGCAGCAGCTTCCAAAAGGAGGAGGGGAAAGGGGTGCAGTGATGGTATTGGTGGTACACACCCACTGGGGATTCAAGCCCTAGGAGATGGAATGTCACTGCCATAGACACTCCTAAATCAGCAATGACCCTGGGTCTCCCCTCTGCAACTTTTGGGATGGGTGGCGAGTCTTGCTTAGCAGACTCCTCTGCCTTGGGCGCCTTCTTACAGCCACCACTGACCTTCCCTCTTGCTCTGGGATCAACCACAAGAAATCTTAAAATGAGGCCAACTCACTGCTACTTCTTTGAGGGGGATGGGATACTAATTCCTGCCTCCTTCTTTCTTAGAGCTACTTTGAATAGCAGTACACAGGTGTAGCACTCTTTGTGGAAAACAATTTATGAACCTTAAAATATGCAGAACAAAATGTACAGGTCTCCTTTTACTCTCATACCGCAAAAATGACTACCCTCTCCAGAGGTAACCACTGTCTACTGTTTGGGGTCCATCCCTCCAGTCCCTTTTTCTAAGCAGCTCTGAGAAGGCTGGATGGATAGCATTGCCCTTGAAAGATTTATGACTTGAGCAAGTTGCTGCCTTTTTAGCATTTATTCACTAAGACTGATAACCAAGTTCCAATAATTCCTTATATTGCTGATCAGTTTACAATTTCACATCTGCTGGTACAGCAAAAATTTCAAAATAATGTGTCTTATGAGAAAGAAACAGATTCAGAGAGTTTAAGTAACATAAGCCACCCAACTAATACTTTTCTTTTTTTATGTGGATCTTGAACTGCTGTTCAGACTCTTAAGTGATTCTTTTTTTTTTTTTTTTCCTGCGGTACGCGGGCCTCTCACTGTTGTGGCCTCTCCCGTTGCGGAGCACAGGCTCTGGACGCACAGGCTCAGCGGCCATGGGTCACGGGCCCAGCCGCTCGGCAGCGTGTGGGATCTTCCTGGACCGGGGCACGAACCCGTGTCCCCTGCATCGGCAGGCGGACTCTCAACCACTGCGCCACCAGGGAAGCCCTTTTTTCTTTTTTAAAAAAGATTATTTATTTATTTTGGGCTGCATTGGGTCTTCGTTGCTGCACGCGGGCTTTCTCTAGTTGCGGCGAGCGGGGCTACTCTTCTTTGCAGTGCGCGAGCTTCTCGTTGTGGTGGCTTCTCTTGTTGCGGAGCATGGGCTCTAGTCGCGCGGGCTTCAGTAGTTTTGGCACACGGGCTCAGTACTTGTGGCTCGTGGGCTCTAGAGCGCAGCCTCAGTAGTTGTGGCGCACGGGCTTAGTTGCTCTGCGGCATGTGGGATCTCCCCGGACCAGGGCCCGAACCTGTGTCCCCTGCATTGGAAGGTGGATTCTTAACCACTGTGCCACCAGGGAAGTCCCTCTAAGTGATTCTTATAAGCCAGTGCCTCTCAGACTGTAACATGAATTCATATCATCTGGGGATCTTGTTAAAACATAGAGTCTGAGTAGATCTGGTGTAGGGCCTGAGATTCTGTGTTGCTGACAGGGATGACACTTCAAGTAGCAAGGCCCCATACCACAGCTGCTTTTATTTTATAGATAAGCTTGACATTTTATTTTAAGAAAAAGAAATGGCAGTAGAGTATCTTATTTATGTTTAAGGTATTAATTATTATGTTCTTAAATTTGGAAAGTAATACATACTTATAAAATTACACATTTTTAAGCAAAAGTGGGATTTTTAAACAAAAATGCTTCTAGAATTATAAAAGTGTTTTGCTACATTATGGAGATTATCCATGGTAATACTACATGTAGGTCTCCCTGAATAATTATTTTTTATAAGTTTATTTATTTATTTATTTATGGCTGCATTGGGTCTTTGTTGCTGTGCGCAGGCTTTCTGTAGTTGCAGTGAGCAGGGGCTACTCTTCGTTGCGGTGCGTGGACTTCTCATTGCGATGGCTTCTCGTTGCGGAGCATGGGCTCTAGGCAGGCGGGCTTCAGTAGTTGTGGCTCGCGGGCTCTAGAGCGCAGGCTCAGTAGTT
>NC_041229.1:13527687-13540213 GCF_002837175.3 Physeter macrocephalus | reverse complement strand
GCACGAACCCGTGTCCCCTGCATCGGCAGGCGGACTCTCAACCACTGCGCCACCAGGGAAGCCCTTTTTTCTTTTTTAAAAAAGATTATTTATTTATTTTGGGCTGCATTGGGTCTTCGTTGCTGCACGCGGGCTTTCTCTAGTTGCGGCGAGCGGGGCTACTCTTCTTTGCAGTGCGCGAGCTTCTCGTTGTGGTGGCTTCTCTTGTTGCGGAGCATGGGCTCTAGTCGCGCGGGCTTCAGTAGTTTTGGCACACGGGCTCAGTACTTGTGGCTCGTGGGCTCTAGAGCGCAGCCTCAGTAGTTGTGGCGCACGGGCTTAGTTGCTCTGCGGCATGTGGGATCTCCCCGGACCAGGGCCCGAACCTGTGTCCCCTGCATTGGAAGGTGGATTCTTAACCACTGTGCCACCAGGGAAGTCCCTCTAAGTGATTCTTATAAGCCAGTGCCTCTCAGACTTTAACATGAATTCATATCATCTGGGGATCTTGTTAAAACATAGAGCCTGAGTAGATCTGGTGTAGGGCCTGAGATTCTGTGTTGCTGACAGGGATGACACTTCAAGTAGCAAGGCCCCATACCACAGCTGCTTTTATTTTATAGATAAGCTTGACATTTTATTTTAAGAAAAAGAAATGGCAGTAGAGTATCTTATTTATGTTTAAGGTATTAATTATTATGTTCTTAAATTTGGAAAGTAATACATACTTATAAAATTACACATTTTTAAGCAAAAGTGGGATTTTTAAACAAAAATGCTTCTAGAATTATAAAAGTGTTTTGCTACATTATGGAGATTATCCATGGTAATACTACATGTAGGTCTCCCTGAATAATTATTTTTTATAAGTTTGTTTATTTATTTATTTATGGCTGCATTGGGTCTTTGTTGCTGTGCGCAGGCTTTCTGTAGTTGCAGTGAGCAGGGGCTACTCTTCGTTGCGGTGCGTGGACTTCTCATTGCGATGGCTTCTCGTTGCGGAGCATGGGCTCTAGGCAGGCGGGCTTCAGTAGTTGTGGCTCGCGGGCTCTAGAGCGCAGGCTCAGTAGTTGTGACGCACAGGCTCAGTTGCTCTGCGGCATGTGGGATCTTCCCAGACCACGGCTGGAACCCATGTCCCCTGCATTGGCAGGTGGATTCTTAAGCACTGCGCCACTAGGGAAGTCCTGAATTCTTTTTTTAAGGGGTGTATAAGATTTTATAATATGGATATATATGTTTATTTAACAAATATTGATAGTCTTCTAGGTTATTTCTGATTTTTAATCCTAGAAAGAATGCTGCAGTGACTATCTGTTATGCAGTTGCTAAACATTCTTTAGAATAAACTTCTAGAAATGAAATGTACTGGGTCAAAGGATTCATACATTAAAGTTTGAAAAGTATATATTGGCACATTGCCTTCCAAAAAGTCTGCTTTCATCCACAATCCTTGTCTAGTTTGTTGATTTAAATATGGTAGCTGATTCCTAGTTACTTTAGGTGAAAATTATGTTGGCACCTTTTCCACCATCACACTTTCATTGAACATGAACTTTTTGCTGGGTGCTAGGGAGTTAAGGATGACTCAGTCCTCATACTTGCAAACTGGCGATATAACTGAAGGGGTTCAAGGGGATCAGGGAACCCCCTGTGGGAATCATTAGGCAAATCTTTACTTAATCCTTGAGACCAGAAAGAGGATTGGGACTGGGGAGGGACTAGACCAAGCAGAGAACTCCACAATATCCTGATTCGCAGTTGTGCCTTAATTAGGATCTGACATCCAAAGTGGCTCGCGGGCTCTAGAGCGCAGGCTCAGTAGTTGTGACGCACAGGCTCAGTTGCTCTGCGGCATGTGGGATCTTCCCAGACCACGGCTGGAACCCATGTCCCCTGCATTGGCAGGTGGATTCTTAAGCACTGCGCCACTAGGGAAGTCCTGAATTCTTTTTTTAAGGGGTGTATAAGATTTTATAATATGGATATATATGTTTATTTAACAAATATTGATAGTCTTCTAGGTTATTTCTGATTTTTAATCCTAGAAAGAATGCTGCAGTGACTATCTGTTATGCAGTTGCTAAACATTCTTTAGAATAAACTTCTAGAAATGAAATGTACTGGGTCAAAGGATTCATACATTAAAGTTTGAAAAGTATATATTGGCACATTGCCTTCCAAAAAGTCTGCTTTCATCCACAATCCTTGTCTAGTTTGTTGATTTAAATATGGTAGCTGATTCCTAGTTACTTTAGGTGAAAATTATGTTGGCACCTTTTCCACCATCACACTTTCATTGAACATGAACTTTTTGCTGGGTGCTAGGGAGTTAAGGATGACTCAGTCCTCATACTTGCAAACTGGCGATATAACTGAAGGGGTTCAAGGGGATCAGGGAACCCCCTGTGGGAATCATTAGGCAAATCTTTACTTAATCCTTGAGACCAGAAAGAGGATTGGGACTGGGGAGGGACTAGACCAAGCAGAGAACTCCACAATATCCTGATTCGCAGTTGTGCCTTAATTAGGATCTGACATCCAAAAATGATGCTAAAATCATTTAATCTCTAGTTCATGCGAAGTATTGGTTTGAAGTTGCACTGATAAGTCTGAGAAGAGCATTATATTTTCCTTTTAAAAACAGAATCCCTGTATAAAAACTGCATGGTTAAGCTGTTAGCACATGTTGGTTATTTAATTTCCAACATTGTACTGGGTGTATTTTTTTTTCTGCAATTAATGTGATAAATGAAAGTAATGAGATTGGTAATTAGTTGTAAGTGACATAGTGCTTTTAATAAATAGTGTTGGGAGGTATTTGAGAAGTGTTGGGTAGTAATTACAGTTCAAGTCCCTGAATGGGTTTTGATAAATCAGTAATGGAGAAGAGTAATTAGAAGTAAAAGACTTTTTTTCCTTGGGGCCATTATCTAGTGATGTTATGTTTCTTTAAAAAAAAGTATGGGTTTCTGATTTCTCTTTGAAAAACAGTCCTAAGTTTTCATTTAAAAGCTTCACTGTGTAGTTACACTTGTAAAACTGTTAAATCTCTTCAAGTTTCTGAGTTGATTAGTTTCTAAAACTTGAAGCTTTAAGAAAAGAAATTAATTGATCTAACTCTTAATTTATAGAGGGAGAGAGACCCAGAGAGATGAGTAACTTGCCCAAGGTCACATAGCCAGTTAATGTCAGTCACCAGACTAAGACCCAGGTCTCTGGACTCCTACCCTGGTGTCCCTTCTGCTGTACCTCCTGTTCTCTTGAGCAACTGATTCTTTTAAAACTAATCAAATTTTATGTGTTTTATGTATGGCTCACCATACTGAATACTTGCTTTTGAAGCTTAGTGCTTATTTTAATCATGCTTTTTAACATATGGAAAAGTTTGAAATGAAAAACGCTTCCATGGATAAGTTAAGGTCTACAGAGATAAAAATACTTAGTCATTCACAGTTATATATGCTTATAGTTTTCTGCCTAGTTAGAAATACAATTCCTTAGTGTTAGAAAAGATTCTGTGTTCAGAACAGAATTAGGCATAGGCACTGTTCTCTGTAACTTTTCTGTTTTTAAAAATTCAGCAATTTCCAAACATAATTTTATTCCTCTTTATTGTAATCATAGAACTTTCGAAATTTTTTCTATTGACCATTGAGTCCTTGGCAGAAGCAAAGGGAGGAGCTAGGCCAGTGAGGAAGCTATTATGAATGGAGTATATGGCAGCTGTGCAAGGATACTGTTGGTTTCCCAGAGCTAAGCATGTTTCTTTTTGACATTGTTCTGAGTGATGCTGTAAATGTACAGGCAGAAGTAAACAAAAGGAAGCCATTTTTGCTATTGTAAGACTTGGAAAGCAAAATAAAATTGAGAACAGACTAAGCAGGAAAATATCTTTCGGAAATTTTTTGGTGAATTTTTTTTTTTTTTTTTTTTTTTTTTGTGGTATGTGGGCCTCCCTCTGTTGTGGCCTCTCCCGTTGCGGAGCACAGGCTCTGGACGCGCAGGCTCAGCAGCCATGGCTCACGGGCCCAGCGGCTCCGCGGCACGTGGGATCCTCCCAGACCGGGGCGCGAACCCGGTTCCCCTGCATCGGCAGGCGGACGCGCAACCACTGCGCCACCAGGGAAGCCCGGTGAGTTTTTTAAACTCAGAATGCACATTTGTGCTTTAGAGGTTAACTAAAACTGCCAGTTTAACATTCACTAATAAAGGCAGGTTCTTTTGGCTTTTGATGTTTGTTAACTATTGACTTGAATTATTCACAAAGCCTTTTGGAAACTTTTTCCCTAGAGGTTATAAATATTTAGGGAATTTTTTTTTTCATTACAGAAGATTTTAATGTCAAAAGAGTTGCTCTACCTATATACTTACTTTATGGTCTGTGTTAGTGTTAAGGAGTGCTGATTTCCCTGGTCATGTGATTGATTTATCTTTGAAAGGTCTTGAGAAAAGCAGATATTTAATCTACAATTGATCTTTACAAGGTCACATTCTAAGGAGGGACTGATAACATTTGTGGAACGTACATGATAGTAGTTTGAAAATGCGAACTAATCAATTGTTCGGGAGAAATTTAAAAACTCATGATATTTTAAATCTGTTATGAGGGGTAATATGTTTTTTCAGGTCATTGTCATTAATCAGTGTTTATTAATTGCTTACTATAGGTTGGGCAGAGCAATTTTAGTTTAGTTTTGTTGTTGAAAGGAAGTATACCTTTTTTTCCAGAGGTATTAGGCAAATAATGCATTTTAACCTGAATTCTTAATGTTAATGCATTTGCCTTTAAATAGGGAGAATATATTATGGGTTGGCATGTGTAGCTCTGGATATAAATGTAAATAATTTGGGGGGAGCTCTGCTTGGGTTGCACCTTTGAAGGAGTGGATACTGTAGTTTTTGCAGATTGTTGGTCACCCTGTTCTTGGGTGGCCTGCTGCCTTTTCTCTATTCCTTGGTTACCAAGTAGTTAGAGACCATGCAGGTTTGGAAGGGTAGCTGTGGCATGGCCAGGTGGTAGCAATAAGGGTGTCAGTTTCTGGGAGTCAACACAGGGTGATGTGAGGTCTAACATTCTGTCTTCAATAGATAATTCCTGCCTAACCTGCAGATAAACCTGGTCGAGTTGTATGGAAATGGGGAGGGAACTAGCATTGAATGTCTACTTTATTGGAAACTGTGCAGTCCTTTCATAAACATTTTTTATGAGGTGGGTATTATCGCTTTGTTACAGGCAGAAGAACTGAGGCTCAGAGGTTAAGAAATTTACTGAAGGTAAATGACTGAAACAGGACATTCTGATGTGGCTGTTTGATGTAATCTTGTCAAGATACTAAAACATTTTAATTTTAATTCAACACATAAAAGCTTATATTTTAGGCTTCATCATACTGTCTCCTTGTTAATTCCCTGATACTCCACATCTCTCCCTTAATGACCCGAGGGCTTCACCTTGCTCTCTACACTTCAGTCTCACTGACCTTTCTATTCCTCAAATCCAAACCTATTCTCACTTTAGGGCTGTTGGATTAGTTGTTCCCTCTGTTTGGGCTACTCTTCTGCTGATTCTACATGACGGGCTCCTTCCTGTAATTTTTTTTTTTTTGCAGTACGCTGGCCTCTCACTGTTGTGGCCTCTCCCGTTGCGGAGCACAGGCTCCGGACGCACAGGCTCAGTGGCCATGGCTCACGGGCCCAGCCGCTCGGCGGCATGTGGGATCTTCCCGGACCGGGGCACGAACCCGTGTCCCCTGCATCGGCAGGCGGACTCTCAGCCACTGCGCCACCAGGGAAGCCCTCCTTCCTGTAATTTTAACTCTTAGCCTAAATTCACCTCAGAGAAGCTTCCCCTACTCACTGTGCTAAAGTAGTCATCCAGCATTTTCTTATTATTCTATTTTAATTGTCTGCATAGAACCTGCTATTTTTCTTGTTGATATCCTTTTTGTTGTTTATTGCCTGATTCCTCTCAGATTCAGGGGTATGGTATTTTTACTTCTGTGTCCCAGTGCCTGACATATATTTGTTGAATGGATACGTTGAGAAAAATCAAAACCAGGTGCAATCTTCTTAAACGTACTGCCTTCATATCTCTGAATTTGTGTCTGTCTAAACCTGTCCTCATTCCCTTTCTTCCTGTTTTAAAGGAAGGAGGTGTCCCTTCTTTTAATGGTATTGGGTGTTTAGTGTTCTAGCTGTGTTGTAGATCCCGTTTTCCATTTCCTTTTATCTTTTTCTCTTCTGGTTCTTTCTCCATATAAAACATGCTCAGTATTCCCTGAAGATAAAAACCTTCGATCGTATACCTCTTGTAGTCTTTGCTGAACCTTGATCTCTTAGTCTCAATGTCAGTCTCCCCTAACTCCCTCCATGGACTCTTTAAGAACCTACCATTTTAATATTTTTATTATATATTCTGTAAAAATATATTCTGAATCATAAATACATGTCTTCCAAATGAGGTTTTAGAATGTAATACTTATAAATTGGGTACTATTTCTTTTATTTAGTATGAGTTCTTAACTCTGTTGCATTTAGAATATAGCTGTCTTCTGAGGTAGAGTCTTTTTTTCTTGGCTATGTTGTTCCCTTTTGGCTTGAAACCCTTGATAGGATGAGCAGCTTCCTAAAACACTGTTAAAATATTCATAAATCAGATATTTTTGTTGATTCAGCTTGTCTTTATTTGCCAGGCTTATATAGGGCTCGTTTTCAAGAGTACAGGAAACGATGTACAGAGGATAAAATATTTAGTTTAAAATTTTTAATATTGTCTTACATCATTTGAAGAGACATTAGTAATTAAATTGGAATTTTGCAATTGTTCCAGGTGGACCTAGTGATCCCACTTCTGGGGGATCTATCCTAAGGAAATAATCTGATGTTTAGAAGAATAAAATGCCCAAAGATGTTCATCACAGTGATACCTGTAATAGCGAAGACTTAAAAACAGTATAAATGTTTAAGTGGAGGGGATGGTTTAAGATATGGTATGTCTATAGAGTGGAATCATTTAGATGCCTTTAAAAAGTTTATAATGAACTTTTGGTGATGCAAGAAAATAGGCATTTAAAAATATTAAATAAAGGAAGAAGTCAGACTTCTGCTTCTACCATTGTTAGACTAGGTTGTTTCGAACCAAATAATACTGCTGGCAACTAGAAAAGCTAGAAGATGTTGAAGAGCTATAAAGGCAGTGAGGAATTAGAGGCCAGGTTCTGGAAGATAAGGAAAGCTCTGAGAGGTAAGCCTTATTTTTGAGGCTGCCTTTTCCATGAGGTCATTGCTGATTCTGGAAGTGATAGCTGAGAGGCTGAATAGAGTTTTCAAAATGCTCATGTCAAGGAGGACAAAAAATTGGAATTAGGGCCTGCCAAGGTGGAGGGCCCTGGGAAACACTCTAGGTTTTGGGGTTGGGTCCCTGAGGGCCTGAATTGTAGGAGTAAGGGTGAAACAGAAGTAAACCAGTCTTTACAGGGCACTGAAGACTGAAGCCCAGCTTTTTAATCTTCTCAATTTTGGGTTAGATTAAGTTGCCCTGGAATTCCTAGTGTCCCTAGCCAAATCTGTCTGCTAGAAGCAAAAGTAAATCCTTTCTGAATAACATCATCCGTAGCCTCAGATTGTCTCTATAATTTTTTATATACAGTGTTCAGCACGCAATAAAAAATAATTAAGCTTATGAAAAAACAAACTACACCTGAAAACCAACAGGAAAGATTGGTAAAAGATACTTACTTACAGGGGATACAGATATTTGAGATGTCAGTCATGGACTTATATCTATGATTAATGTCTTAGAAGAATTAAAGATAAAATAGATAATTTTGTCAGAGATCTGAAATGGTAAATAATGAAATAGAAATTCTAGAACTGAAAAACACAAGAACTGATTGTTAACTTAGTGGGTGGGTTTAATAGCATAAAGCTGAAGGAAAAATGAGTGAGGTAGAAGGTAAGTCAGAAAAAAAAAAATCCAGACTGAAGCATTGAGAGACAAAAGGATGGAGAATACAGAAAAGAGTATGAGAGGCATATGGAATATTGAGTAAAGGTCTCATGTATAAGGACTTGAAGTTCAGAAGGAGAGAGGAAAGAGAATGGGGCAAAAGCAATATCTGATTAGAAATTGGCTGAGAATTTTCCAAAACTGACAGAAATTATCAAGTTCCAAATTAAAGAAGCTCTATAAACACCAGGAAAAATCCAGAGTAAACTACACCTAGGCACATCGTAGTAAAACTGTTGAAAACCCGAGGCAAAGAGAAATCTTAAAAGCAACCACAGAATAAGACATTTTATCTTCAAAGGAGCAACAGTGAGACTGACAGCCTGACTTTTCACCAGTGACAGTGGCATCTAGAAGGCATTCCTCATTTTATTGCACTTCATTTTATTGCACTTAACAGATAATGCGTTTTTTTATAAATTGAAGGTTTGTGGCAACCCTGTGTTGTCAGTTGATGATTAGCATTTTTTTAGTAATAAAGCATTTTTAAATTAAGGTATGTACATTTTTAAAAATAATACTATGTCTTGCACACTTAATAGACTGTAGTATAGTGTAAACATAACTTTTATATGCACTGGGGAACCAAAAATTTTGTGTGAGTTGCTTTATTGCAGTTCTTGCTTTATTGCCATACTCCCTTTATTGCAGTGGTTTGGTACCGAAACTGCTATATCTCCGAGGTATGCCTGTAGCTATAAAGTGATGACAGAAAATAACTGCCATTCCTTATCCAGGGAAAATAGCCTTTAAAAGTGGTTACAAAATAAAGATGTTTTCACATAAACAAAAACTGAGGAGAATTTGTAGCCAGCAGCCTATACCCTAAAGGAAATACTAAAGGATGTTCTTTAGGCTGAAGGAAAATGATTTCAGATGCAATGAAGAGCATTGGGAAGGGGGGTTGTGTGGGTAAATGTGAATGAATATTGGCCGTATAAAATAATAACAAGTAATGGTAATAATAATGACTTGTGGACTTTATATGATATATGGAAGTGTATGATAGTAATAGCACATACCTTGAAAAGAGTAAATGGAGTTAGTGTCCTAAGTTCCTTGCGTTGTCTGGGAAGTGGTAAAAGTACTACTTTATATAAGATTTAATGAATCAGATGCATTTTATAATTACTAAGGTATTCATTTAAAGAGTAGTAAAAGAGTATATATTTGGCAAGCTGATGGGGGAGAAAATTGGGAAAATAAAAAAATGCTTAAACCAGAAGAGGGCAAGAAAGGGGAGGTAAAGGAAGATGAAACAGGAGAGATACATAGGAAACAAATAGTAAATTATTTTATTATTTATTATAGGATCAGTACTTATTAAGTGAACCATATGAAATTGCCAGTATTTGACCTACAATAATAACAGTTTCATAGTTGAAGTGTAAACAGGTCAAATTGGTTAAAATCAAAGATTGTCAGAATTAAAAGGAAACCAGCTATATTCTACATGACAAAGTCATGCATTAAATGTAAGAATACAGAAAGTTTGAAGGTAGAAGAATGGAAAAAGATACACCATGCAAACACCAACCCAGGAAAGTTATTAGATACATTAAAGGGGACTTTAAGGCAAGAAGTGTTTCTAAAGAAGGATATTTCATTGATGAAAGTGCAGTTTATCAAGAAGAAAATAAAAAGGATGTTGAAAAAAAAAATACAGTATTATAATTGCATTGATTTTTTTAAACAAATGGAAAAAAGGAAAAAGTAGTTCAGTATTTCTTATGATTTATCATTACTAAAATGTTAGTGTTGTCAAACTAATCAGTCTTTGCATTTATGATTAAAAAAATTTTTTTTTATTGGAGTATAGTTGATTTACAATGTTGTGTTAGTTTCAGGTGTGCAGCAAAATGAATCAGTTATACGTATACATACAATCACTCTTTTTTAGATTCTTTTCCCATATAGGTCATTATAGAGTATTGAGTAGAGTTCCCTGTGCTGTACAGTAGGTCCTTGTTAGTTATCTGTTTTATATATAGTAGTGTGTATATGTCAATCCCAATCTCCCAATTTAGCCCTCTCTCCCCTTTCCCCCACTGGTAACCATAAGTTTGTTTTCTACATCTGTGACTCTATTTCTGTTTTGTAAATAAGTTCATTTGTACCATTCTTTTAGATTCCACATAAAAGTGATATCGTATGATATTTGTCTTTCTCTGTCTGACTTACTTCACTCCGTATGACAATCTCTAGGTTCATCCATGTTGCTGCAAATGGCATCATTTCGTTCTTTTTTTATGGCTGAGTAATATTCCATCGTATATATATACCACATCTTCTTTATCCACTCCTCTGTCAATGGACATTTAGGTTGCTTCCATGTCTTGGCTATTGTAAATAGTGCTTCAGTGAACATTGGGGTGCGTGTATCTTTTCAAATTATGTTTTTCTCCAGATATATGCCCAGGAGTGGGATTGCTGGATCATATGGTAGTTCTGTGTTTAGTTTTTTAAGGAACCTCCATACTGTTCTCCATAATGGTTGTACCAATTTACATTCCCACCAGCAGTGTGGAAAGGTTCCCTTTTCTCCACACCCTCTCCAGCATTTATTATTTGTAGATTTTTTTTATCATGGCCATTCTGACCAGTGTGAGGTGATACCTCTTTGTAGTTTTGATTTGCATATCTCTAATAGTGATGTTAAGCATCTTTTCATGTGCTTTTTGGCCATTTATATGTCTTTGGAGAAATGTCTATTTAGATCTTATGCTCATTTTTTGATTGGGTCATTTGTTTTCTTGATATTGAGCTGTATGAGCTGTTTGTATATTTTGGAGATTAATCCCTTGTCGGTCGCTTTGTTTGCAAATATTTTCTCCTATTCTGTGGGTTGTCATTTTGTTTTGTTTATGGTTATGATTTGCTTTTGTGTCTTAAGAAATACTTCCTCTCTGAGATCATAAAGTTCAACAAATATTTTCCAAATTTTTTTCTAAAAGCTTTAAAGTTTTTTCTCCACACAAGATCTCTAATTCATCTGAATTTACTTTTCATGTAACGTGTAAGGGATGTAATTTTTTTCCCATATGGATAGCCAGTTTTCCAGAGTTTTTCTCTTGAACTGATTTGTGCGTGCATGCGTGTGTGTGCGTGCGTGCGTGCGTGTGTGTGTGTGTGTGTGTTTTTCTTTTTTTGGCCACACTGAACAGCATGAGGGATCTTAGTTCCTCTACCAGGGATTGAACCTGTGTCCTCTGCAATGTAACCACCTAGTCCTAACCACTGGACCTCCAGGGAATTCCTCTTGAACTGATTTGTAATGCCACTTCTGATGCTGAATTTCCATACATGTGTGTCTCTGTTTGGGCTCTCTTCTTTTCCATTTGGCCATTTCTCTGTCTTTGGTCGATATCACACTATTTTAATTATAAGATTTTAAAAAGTCTTGATAACTCATTGGGTAAATACCACCTACTTTGTGACTTTTCAAAATAGGCTTGGCTGGTTTTGGTCTCTTTCTTCCTTGTGGGTTTTGGGATCAATTTGTTAAGTTCCATGAAAAAGCTTTTTGGAATTTTGATAGGAATTGCAGTGCATTTATATACTAATTTGGGGGAGAACTGACATCTCCTTAAACATGATAGGGTTCTTCATTAATTTCTATTTTTATGTTCTTCAGTGACGTTTTGTAGTTTTCTTCATAAGAGTCTTACACATTTTTTGTTAGATATATTCCTAGGAGCCTTAAATTTTTATTTATGCCATTCAAAATGGCAACAATTAAAATTATATTTTAAAATTATTTATAAAATTTTTATGAATGCCGTTTTGATATATCAGTTTTGAATCCAGCAACCTATTAAACTGTTTTGTTTCTAATGTTTTGTCAATTCTCTTTCATTTTATTCATGGTCATTTATATCAGCTACAAGTAAAGTAAAATTATTTTCTTTCTGTTACTTATATTTTTACCACCTATGTATGCATATTGCATCAATATAGTTTAGAGGGATATCTTTGTAATAGTAATGTAGTCATATACATGTAATTGTAATATATATATTTGGTTTCTGGTTTCTTTAGATCTACTTTGTTTGAGAGGAGCATCCATGTGGTAGTGTATTTTTTTTTTTAACATCTTCATTGGAGTATAATTGCTTTACAATGGTGTGTTAGTTTCTGCTTTACAACAAAGTGAATCAGTTATACATATACATATGTCTCCATATCTCTTCCCTCTTGCGTCTCCCTCCCTCCCACCCTATCCCACCCCTCTAGGTGGTCACAAAGTATACATATACATATGTTCCCATATCTCTCTCCTCTTGTGTCTCCCTCCCTCCCACCCTCCCTATCCTACCCCTCTAGGTGGTCACAAACCACCTGGCTGATCTCCCTGTGCCATGCGGCTCCTTCCCACTAGCTATCCACCCTACGCTTGGTAGTGTATACATGTCCATGCCACTCTCTGACTTCGTCACAGCTTACCCTTCGCCCTCCCCATATCCTCAAGTCCATGCTCTAGTAGGTCTGTGTTTTATTCCCGTCCTACCCCTAGGCTCTTCATGACTTTTTTTTTTT
>NC_041229.1:13436362-13527131 GCF_002837175.3 Physeter macrocephalus | reverse complement strand
TCTTTTCATTTTGTTTATGGTTTCCTTTGCTGTGCAAAAGCTTTTAAGTTTCATTAGGTCCCATTTGTTTTTTTTTGTTTTTATTTGCATTTCTCTAGGAGATGGGTCCAACAGGATCCTGCTGTGATTTATGCCATAGAGTGTTCTGCCTATGTTTTCCTCTAAGAGTTTGATAGTGTCTGGCCTTACATTTAGGTCTTTAATCCATTTTGAGTTTATTTTTGTGTGTGGTGTTAGGGAGTGTTCTAATTTCATACTTTTACATGTAGCTGTCCAGTTTTCCCAGCACCACTTATTGAAGAGGCTGTCTTTTCTCCACTGTATATCCTTCCCTCCTTTATCAAAGATAAGGTGACCATATGTGTGTGGGTTTATCTCTGGGCTTTCTCTCCTGTTCCATTGATCTATATTTCTGTTTTTGTGCCAGTACCATACTGTCTTGATTACTGTAGCTTTGTAGTATAGTCTGAAGTCAGGGAGCCTGATTCCTCCAGCTCCATTTTTCGTTCTCAAGATTGCTTTGGCTATTTGGGGTCTTTTGTGTTTCCGTACAAATTGTGAAATTTTTTGTTCTAGTTCTGTAAAAAATGCCATTGGTAGTTTGATAGGGATTGCATTGAATCTGTAGATTGCTTTAGGTAGTAGAGTCATTTTCACAGTGTTGATTCTTCCAATCCGGGAACATGGTATATCTCTCCATCTATTTGTATCACTTTTAATTTCTTTCATCAGTGTCCTATAATTTTCTGCATACAGGTCTTTTGTCTCTTTAGGTAGGTTTATTCCTAGATATTTTGCTCTTTTTGTTGCAGTGGTAAATGAGAGTGTTTTCTTAATTTCACTTTCAGATTTTTCATCATTAGTGTATAAGAATGCCAGAGATTTCTGTGCATTAATTTTGTATCCTGCTACTTTACCAAATTCATTGATTAGCTCTAGTAGTTTTCTGGTAGCATCTTTGGATTTTCTATGTATAGTATCATGTCATCTGCAAACAGTGACAGTTTTACTTATTTTCCGATTTGGATTCCTTTTATTTCTTTTTCTTCTCTGATTGCTGTGGCTAGAACTTCCAAAACTATGTTGAATAAGAGTGGTGAGAGTGGGCAACCTTGTCTTGCTCCTGATCTTAGTGGAAATTTCTGCAGGGTTTTTATCATAAATGGGTGTTGAATTTTGTCAAAAGCTTTCTCTGCATCTATTGAGATGATCATATGGTTTTTCTCCTTCAGTTTGTTGCTATGGTGTATCACGTTGTTTGATTTGTGTATATTGAAGAATCCTTGCATTCCCAGAATACACCTCACTTGATCATGGTGTATGATCCTTTTAATGTGCTGTTGGATTCTGTTTGCTAGTATTTTGTTGAGGATTTTTGCATCTATGTTCATCAGTGATATTGGCCTGTAGTTTTCTTTCTTTGTGACGTCTTTGTCTGGTTTTGGTATCAGGGTGATGGTGGCCTCATAGAATGAGTTTGGGAGTGTTCCTCCCTCTGCTATCTTTTGGAAGAGTTTGAGAAGGATAGGTGTTAGCTCTTCTCTAAATGTTTGATAGAATTCGCCTGTGAAGCCATCTGGTCCTGGGCTTTTGTTTGTTGGAAGATTTTTAATCACAGTTTCAATTTCAGTGCTTGTGATTGGTCTGTCCATATTTTCTATTTCTTCCTGGTTCAGTCTCGGCAGCTTGTGCATTTCTAAGAATTTGTCCATTTCTTCCAGGTTGTCCATTTTATTGGCATAGAGTTGCTTGTAGTAATCTCTCATAATCTTTTGTATTTCTGCAGTGTCAGTTGTTACTTCTCCTTTTTCATTTCTAATTCTATTGATTTGAGTCTTCTCCCTTTTTTTCTTGATGAGTCTGGCTAATGGTTTATCAATTTTGTTTATCTTCTCAAAGAACCAGCTTTTAGTTTTATTGATCTTTGCTATTGTTTCCTTCATGGTAGTGTATTGTTGCTGATAAATATACTACAGTTTATCTACTCTACTGTTGATGGACATCTGGGTTGTTTGCAGTTGTTAGTTGTTACACATTTTTGTATGTGTATCCCAGTATACCCTTCCAGGCGGAGATCTGCAGGTTTGTAGGGCATATAAGTCTTTAGCCTGACAATACAGTGCTGAACTATCTTCCAAGGTGGTTTTATTAGTTTAGATTTCCACCAGCAGTATTTGAAGGTCCTTGCTCCTTGCCAGTGGTTGGCTTTGCCAATTTGGTGTGTGTAGTGATAGTATCTAATTGAGAGCTTACAATCGTCATTTTAATGAAATTAAAATGATTAATGAGATTAAGCGCCATTTCATATGTTTATTGGTTGTTTGGATATCTTCTTTTTTTTTTTTTGCGGTACGCGGGCCTCTCACTGTTGTGGCCTCTCCCGTTGCGGAGCACAGGCTCTGGACGCGCAGGCCCAGCGGCCATGGCTCACGGGCCCAGCCGCTCCGTGGCATGTGTGATCCTCCGGGACCAGGGCACGAACCCGCATCCCCTGCATCAGCAGGCGGACCCTCAACCACTGTGCCACCAGGGAAGCCTGGATATCTTCTTTTGTCAAGTTTTTATTCAAGTCTTTTGTCCATTTTTGGGAATTCCCGGGTGGTCCATTGGTTAGGAGTCCATGCTTCCACTGCAGGGGGCACGGGTTTGATCCCTTGTCAGGGAACTAAGATCCCGTGTGCTGCTTGGTGTAGCTAAAAAAAAAAAAAAAGAAAAAGAAATAAAAGATCGTCCCTATCTTACTGATTTGTAGACGTTCTTTATATATTCTGGATATGTATGTCTGGATATATACATATAGTAAATATCTTCTCTGATTTTGTACATGTGTTTTTACTCTTTTGTGGTATCTTAAAAGTTCTTTTTGAGTATAGTAGAATTTAATTAATATTTTCCTTTATTAATGTTTTTTATTGTCCTGTTTAAGGATTTTTTCTCCATCATGAGGTAATGAAAGATAGTTTTCTTATCTTCTAAAGCTTTATTTGCCTTTCACATTTAGGTCTAGACCCATCTAGGTTTTTTGTTTTGTTTTTTGCATAGTGTAAGGTAAGGGTTTAGTTTTCTTTTTTTCCTATATGGATTGTTCCACTACTGTTTTTGAGAGAGATCACTCGTTTGTGATGTCAAGGGTCTATATATGTGAGGGTCTATTTCTAGACTTTTCTGTCCCACTAATTTATGTCTTTTCCAGACACACAAAAATCCATGTAAATGGAAAGTACTAAATAAGATGGTAGGAATAAATACAAATTATTAGTCATTACAACAAATAAATTCACCAGTTAAAAAACAAAGATTGTTACATTGGATTAAAAAAGTCTAACTATATGTTCTTTAAAGGAGACCTACTTAAAACTAAGAACTGAGAAAAGTTGAAAGTAAAAGAAGGTAAAAGGAATTAACTAGGCAAATTCTGAGAGTTTTGCATTTATATGGGAAGGAATGGTGTCTCAGTTCAACTCTTTGCTGGGTCCAAGGCCTCTGTGCTCCTGTCCCCTAGTGGTTGTTAAAGCTCTAGGCTCCTATGTTACCAGGTTTACCTCCCAGGGCAGCCACATTCTTTATTTCTGCCCCTGGAAATTTTCTTTATTCTGCTGTGGCATGAGCCATGCATTTCAGAGGAATTCGCCATGCTTCATCTAGCATTTTTTAGGCATGTATATGGATGTCTTCCCCACCCCAATTGTTTAGTCTTCTATTGTGTCGTCTGAACTGTTAGATATGGTTTTAAGAACCCACCCTCTAGGGAGACTACTAAAAATGTAAAGTGATTGCCTGTGGGTGTGTGTGTGGGTTATGGATCATTTCTTATATTCTTGTGCATTTTTCGTATTTCCACAAAAGAGCACATATTTTATAACTTTCTAAACTTAAAAAAGGAAATTGCCCTTAAGATCCTCCAAGTAATAGCCCTTCTTTTCCATTTGTTGCAGGTGGTGCGGTTGTGTCAGAACCCAAAGCTGGCGCTAAAGAATAGCCCACCTTATATCTTAGACCTGCTGCCAGACACCTACCAGCATCTCCGCACTATCTTGTCAAGATATGAGGGGAAGATGGAGACCCTTGGAGAAAATGAGTATTTTAGGGTGTTCATGGAGAATTTGATGAAGAAAACTAAGCAGACCATAAGCCTCTTCAAGGAGGGGAAAGAAAGAATGTATGAGGAGAATTCTCAGCCTAGGTAATGGAGAATACTACACAAATATTTATTCAGGTCTGTGACTGCCCGAATAGGTAACGCATAGAAATAGTTGAGTTGGTTTTAATTTTATGTCAATAAGAATAGTATGCAAAGTTGACATTTGACTTAAAGCTGTGATTTGTATAAAAGGTTACCTTGGAGGGTATTGATCCATCCCTAGCTCTGATTATTTGTTTACCTCTGAAAAGTCAGTGACTTACAGTCATGAAGATGAGTTGAAGGCAGCAGGTCTTTCAGAGGCCCTGAAGATCATGAAAGTTTGTGGATAGGTGAGAGTATGAAAGAAAGAAGTTGGGGTTGGCAGTAAACAGTAAGAGGATTTTGCCCGAGCTAGTAGCATATTAGGTAGGTTATAAGTATGGGATAATAGGAAAAAAATTAGCCAGTAGTTTGGATAATTTTTTTTTTAAATAAAGCCAAGTGAAATGACATTTCCCTTATAGGTAAAGTAACTTTTCAAATAGGATAGAATAGAATACTTTTCAAACAGAATTGGCAAAATGCAGTTAATTCAATAAACAATAGGTATTCTTTTGTACTTATTAAATACTAAAAACTGTATTGACTGTCCCATATGTTATTGGCTTGGTTGTCGTATATTATGCACTGGGAGAGAAACAGGTTGATTGTATGCATGGTATAGTTGTGTTTGGTTTTGTCTAATTGGAATTAAATATTAACTCATCTGGAACAGGTAATAAAATGTAAATTATAATTTTTAGGGAGTAACTTACTCTTGAGAAGTGACTTGAATTGGGAGGGACAGTAATTTCTGAGGGCATTCAGTTAGCATGCGCACGAGCAGTAACTTACTAAATGGTATCCTTGTAGCGTTTGACTCTGTTGGCTTAGATTCTGGGAACCTTCATCTCTCACTTAAAATTTTACCCACATCATTATTCATATTACCTTTTCTGTGACAGATTACTCAGGTTTGGTCCAGAGTATTAGTATTTTCTTCTTAATAAGGTTTCTGGTAACTGAATTCAATCTGTAGGAACCTTTGTAACATCTCATTTATGTGAAAATGAACTTTGTCCATTTTAATTATTTAAATTTCATGACTTCTGTCGTTTTGTATTGCTGAATTAAAAAAATAATTTTGGACTTTATTACATATCAAAACTTAAAAATTTTATTTATTATCCACAGTGTACTAGGTTCTAATTCTAGGAGGTGAAAAGGAGAGTTAAGTATTCAATTCTGATGTCATGTGATAAATACTTTAATAGAGATATGTGCAAAATGCTGTATGAACACAGTTTTACCTAGTGGCATCAGGGAAGGTGGCACAGAGGAAGTGTTATCTGAGCTAGATTTTGAAGGGTAAGTAGGAATTTTCTAGGCAGAGAAGTGAAGAAAAGGCCTTTAACACAGTGGAATGAAAATGCATGTTTGTTTAAGGAACGTGAGCGGTCTGGTTTGGCTAGAATTAGGGGAGATAGATAAGCTGGAAATATGGGTTGGAGTCAGATTGTAAAGAACTGTTTTTTGACCTCAAGACTTTCTCCTATAGATAACAGGCTGCCATAGAACAGGTGTTTTTTTTTTTTTTAATAGTGGAATAAAAATTGTAGATTTTTCAGTCTTCTTAGAGCACACTGAACATTGACTTTTTTTTTTTTTTTTTTTAATGACACAGTTCGTCACTGAGAGGCAGAATAGTCTACTGGTTAAGAAGAGGAGGGACTCTGAAGCCAACTGCCTTAGTTTGAATCTTAACTTTTCCACTTAACTTAGCTGTGTGATTCTTCGGTTTCTTCATCTGTAAAATGAGATAATAGTATTACTTTCCTTGTAGGATTGTTGGGAGTTTAATAAGTAACTAAATGTTCGGTACTTACAACAGTGATTGGCACATTGCAAGTGATAAGTGGGTTAGCTCTTATTATGTTAATCATCTTCATTATTTTCATTACTATAAGTAGAGATTGTTGTATCAGGCTGTTTATCATTGGTACTGCCAGAACCTAATGAAATGCATAGACCAATTTGCCCTTACTAAATGGCTTCACACGATGCTTGTAAGTTCTTTTACCTTTTTAACAGAACCTTACTGTCAGTATGTCTGTCCGTATCAATTTCATTTCCCCTAGTATGAAGCTTTTAATCCACTATAGGCTTTGACCATACAACCAGGTTTGTACAAATTATATATAAAGTGAGAATAAATAAATTTGAGATGAGAATACATTTTTTTTTTCCAGTAAAGGAAAATATATGGCTTTACTGTACCATCTTTGCGATCTGTATTTTGGTTGTTAGGAGGCTTTTTTTTGTATTCAGTTTAAAAAATTGAGATATAATTCATATACCATAAAATTTGCCTTGTAAAGTGTATAATTTAGTGGTTTTTAGTGTGTTCACAAAGTTGTGCAACCATCACTACTATATAATTCTAGAACATTTCTGTCACCCCAAAAAGAACCCCCATGTTCATTAGCAGTCACTCCCCTTTCCCCACTGCTGCTTCCCTCCAGCCTTTGGTGATCACTAATATTTACTTTCCATCTCTGCGGATTTGCCTGTTCTAGACATTTCATTTAAGTGGAATCATATAACATGTGGCCTTTTTTGTCTGGCTTCTTTCACTTAGCATGTTTTCACGTTCATCCATGTTGTAGCATAGAATAGTACTTCTTTCTTTTTTATGGCTAAATAATATTGTATTGACATTTTGATTATGGACATTTGGGTTGTGTCCACTTTGACTATTATTAATAATGCTGCTATGAACATTTAGTACAATTTTTTGTGAAGCTCTTAAGTTTTCAGTTCTATCGGGTATATACCTAGGACTGGAATTACTGAGTCATATGGTAATTCTATGTTTAACATTTTGAGGAACCACCAAACTGTTTCCACTGCAGGTGCACCATTTTACATTCCCCGAGCAATGTATGGAGGTTCCAACTTCTCCCCAATACTTATTATTATTATTATTATTTTGGTTATAGCCATCTTACTGGGTATGAAGTAGATATCTCTTTGTGGTTTTGATTTTCATTTCCCTAATGAGTAACATAATGAGCAGTCTTTTTACATGTTTATTGTCCATTTGTATACGTTCTTTGGAGAAATGTCTGTTTGAATCCTCTGCTCATTTTTTGAACTGGGTTACTTGTCTTTTTTTAAAATAAATTTATTTATTTTATTTTTGGCTGCTTTGGGTCTTTGTTGCTGTACACGGGCTTGCTCTAGTTGTGGTGAGTGGTGGCTACTCTTCCTTGCGGCGTGCGGGCTTCTCATTGCAGTGGCTTCTCTTGCCACGGAGCACGGGCTCTAGGTGCACGGGCTTTAGTAGTTGTGGCTCGCGGGCTCTAGAGCACAGTCTCAGTAGTTGTGGCACACGGGCTTAGTTGCTGTGCGGCATGTAGGATTTTCCCGGACCAGGGCTCAAACCCGTGTCTCCTGCATTGGCAGGAAGATTCTTAACCACTGTGCCACCAGGGGAGTCCTTACTTGTCTTTTTATTGTTGAGTTGTAAGAGTTCTTTACATATTCTGGGTACTAGATTCTTATCAGACACGATTTATAAAACTTTATTCCCATTCTGTGGGTTGTCTTTTCACTTTCTTTTTTTTTTTTTTTTTTCACTTTCTTGATAGTATCATTTGAAGCACAGAAGTTTTTAATTTTGATGAAGTCCAGTATTTTTTCTTTGGGTACTTGTGCTTTTGATTTCATAGGTAAGAAACCATTGCCTAATCCAAGGTCATGAAGATTACACTTCTGATCATTTTGAGTTAGTTTTTGTTTGTGGTGTAAGGTAGGGTCCAACTTCATTCTTTTGATTGTGGTCATCCAGTTTTCCCAGCACCATTTGTTGAAAAAACTGTCCTTTCCTCATTGAATGGAGTTGGCATCCATGTTGAAAATTAATTGATCGTATGTGTAAAGGTGTATTTCTGGGCTCTCTATTTTATTCCACTGGTCTATATGTCTGTCCTTATGCCAATACCACACCATCTTGATTACTGTAGCTTTGTAGTAAAGCTTTGAAATCAGAAAGTGTGAGTCTTCCAACTTTGTCCTTTTTCTAAATTGTTTTGGCTTTTTTTTTTTTTTTTTTTTTTTTCGGTACGCGGGCCTCTCACTGTTGTGGCCTCTCCCGTTGCGGAGCACAGGCTCCGGACACGCAGGCTCAGTGGCCATGGCTCACGGGCCCAGCCGCTCCGCGGCATGTGCGATCTTCCCGGACCGGGGCACGAACCCGTGTCCCCTGCATCGGCAGGCGGACTCTCAACCACTGCGCCACCAGGGAAGCCCTGTTTTGGCTTTTTGAGGTCCCTTGAGATTCTTAATGAATTTTAGGGTTAGCCTGAAAATTACTACCAAAAGGGCAGCTGGAATTCTAATAGGAATTGCAGTGGAACTCTAGATCAATGTGGGGAGTACTGCCATCTTAACAGTACTGTCTTCCCAATCTATGAACATGGAATGTCTTTCCATTTATTTGGGTCTTCTTTAATTTCTTTCAGCAGCATTTTATTGTTTTCAGTGTATAAGTCTTTCGCCTCTTTGGTTAAATTTATTCCTAAATATTTTATTCTTTCTGATGCTATTATAAATGGAATTGTTTTCTTAATTTCATTTTTGGATTGTTCATTGCTGGTGTGTGGGAAGAATACAAATGAGTTTTGTGAAGTTTTGTATTTGACCTTGTATCCTGCAACTTTGCAGAACTCATCTATTGTTTCTAGTAGTAGTCGTTTTTTTAGTGGATTCCCTAAAATATTATGTAAATAAGATCATGTTTGCATGATCTTGCATGATCTCTATTTGTATGCAAATAATGATAGTTTTACTTCTTCCTTTCCTTTGTGGATGCTTTTTTTCTTGCCTAATCGTTTGTGGATGCTTTTTTTCTTGCCTAATCGCTCTGGCTAGAACCTCTTATTGTTGAATAGAACCTATGTTGAATAGAAGTAGTGAGAGCAGACATCCTTGTCTTGTTCCTGATGTTAGAAGGAAAGCTTTCAGTCTTTCACCATTGAGTATGATGTTAACTGTGGGATTTTCATAGATGCCCTTTATCAGGTTGAGAAAATTTCTATTTCTTTTTTGCTCAGTGTTTTTGTTTTTTATCACAAAAGAATGTTATAGGCCTTTTATGCTTTGTTCCTGCTTTTTCTTCTTGGGAGAGGAAAATTTGTAGACTTGTAATATTCTAGAAAAAGTGAATATTTGAGTTGCACTAAGGGCAAGGATGCAGGCAAGCCTCAGGAGTAACTGAAACCACCGTTGAAAATGCTACCAGGACACTATCTGCATTCTCTCAATGCAGATTAATGTCTGAATTGTGGGGAAATCTGGCCTCTGCTACACCCAAGATTTACATCTTACGGGTTTCTTATGGTAGCAGAGCATCTACCTCTTGGTTCCAGTTTTGACTTAGGCTTGGTATAGATCAATTGATTATCTCTGGACCAATCAACTCTGGAAAGAAAAGCTAAGTGCTGTGATTAGTCCAGCGTGGGCAAGGTGTCATCTCTAAACAAACCTGCTATGGCTTGGGGAAACATATCTGTTCCCCCAAAGCCATGTACATGAGGGAATTTGTTGCCAGACTGGATGTTGAGGAGCTAATCCCTTAAATATTCTCTAGAAGAGTGTACATAAGTGTATCTATCAGTATATAATATAGTTGCTTCCTGTTTTTGTTTTAGAGAGGATATTAGGTAAATTAACTTCTCTAAAGATATTTGCCCTCATGCTTCTTAGACTTTATAAAAAATTAATTCAGCAAAACCATAAGCTGCTTTCTTGCCTTTTATCTTTAACTCTCGTTTTTGCGCCTGTTTTCGTTTGAGCACAGGATGTTATAGTAGAAGCTGAATGGGATTATACAGTGCAGTTAATTTTAAATTGTCATTGTCTTATTGTATCCATTTTGGAAGTAAGATTAAACTTTTCTGTTGTAACTATGTTGTCTTTTTAGAGGTAGTTATAAACTGAAATTGTCAAAATTTGGTTTTGTTGTATTCAGCCAGGAATAATTCAGAAATAAAAGCTTATGAGCTTATGAGCTAACCATTCATTAAAGAAAAAATAGTAGTGAGTATTTTCTCTGTGGTAGGCACTGCTCTAAGAACAGTGATAGAGCAGTAAACAGCTCTCATGATGCTTATAACCTTATGTTCTCTCATTTTCTATTAGTTTCCAAGCTATAACCACTGAACTAGTATTCTTTTGGTTTCCAGATTATACTCCAGTGGAAGAGTGGTGATTCACAAGCTAACAACAGTATTTGTACTGCTATAGTTTTTCCCTAACACCCTGAAAATAGGTTTCAACAAGTGTGCCAAATCCTATTGGTAGATAATGGTGGCTTAGAACTTTTTGTTGAGGAGTTTGGGCTTGGTGAGAAAAGAGTCCCACTTACATTAGGAATGCCTTTCTTACAACTGGGAAAGGGGCAGCACCATGCTCCTGTATCGTTTTGGTTCAGGAGAGAGATGATGATGGCTTGAAACAAAGTGGTGGTAGTAGAGATGGAAAGAAATGGACAGAACTTGCTGTGTTTTAAAGCTAGCGTAACATGATTTGCTAATGGATTGGATGGTTTCTGGTTTGAGCCAGTGTATAGATGCTGTGATGGGAAGCCATGGAAAGGTATAAAACAGGGGAAAGTCATGATCTGATTTTTCTTCTACAGTGATAGTATTGGCTGTTGTGTGGGAAATGGATTAGGCTTGTGGAAGTAGCAATGATGGAAGTAGAGGGATAGGTTAAAAGGTTACTGCTGTATACCAGATAAGAGATGAGATAGTATAGACTAAGGATGAAAAAGTTGAAAGGAAGAAAAATGGACCAATAAGAGGTGGACTGGAGCTAGACTCGATAAGAATTGCTGGTGGATTGGATAAGAGAAGGGTGAGAAAAGATGACAGGGAAGAATCAAGGATGTAGGTTTGTGGTCATTAACTCTGCCAATTGGTGGTGGCAGTTACTAAAATGGGGAATTCAGAGTACAAATGTGGGGAGAAGTACATTGAGAGAGGGGAATTAAGAGTTCCATTTTGGACAACTTTAAGTTTGAGATATTCTCATGAGCCATCTAAGGTGATATGTCAAGCAGGCAATTGGTTGGCTATATTAGAGTTTGGAGTTCAGAAGGAGAGGTCTGGAATAGAGATAGAAATTTGGTGATGTTCAGGAATAGTATTTAAAGCCATGAGAGTGGGCAAAATCATCTGGCGGGGGAGAGAAGTCAGCAAAAGAGATTTAAAAGGAGGCACAACAAAGGAAGAAAGGAGAGAATAGATTAAAGTAGTAGGCAAGGAATAAAAAAACAAAAACAAAAAATTCTCTCTAAAAGGGGAACCCTCCTGTACTGTTGGTGGAAATGTAAGTTGGTGCAGCCACTATGGAAAACAGTATGGAGGTTCCTCAAAAAACTAAAAATAGAGTTGCTATATGATAATAGCAATCCGACTCCTGGGCATATATCTGGACAAAACTGTAATTCAAAAAGATACACGCACCCCTATGTTCATAGCAGCACTATTCACAAAAGCCAAGACATGGAAGCAACCTAAATGTCTACTGACAGATGAATGGATAAAGAAGATGTGGTGTGTGTGTGTGTGTATATATATACAATTGAATAGTACTCAGCCATAAAAAAGGAATGAAATAATGCCATTTGCAGCAACATGGATGGACCTAGAGATAATCATACTAAGTGAAGTAAGTCAGACAGAGAAAGACAAATATCATATGATATCACTGATATGCAGAATCTAAAAAAAATGATACAAATGAACTTATTTACAAAACAGAAACAGACTCACAGGCTTAAAGAACATACCTGTGGTTGCCAAAGGGAAGGGGGGTGGAGGAGGGATGGAGTGGGAGTTTGAGGTTAGCAGATGCAAACTAGTATATGTAGAATGGATAAACAACAAGGTCCTACTGTATAACACAGGGAACTATATTCAATATCCTGTGATAAACCATAATGGAAAAGAATATAAAAAAGAATGTATGTATATGTATAACTGAATCTCTTTGCTGTACAGCAGAAATTAACACAACATTGTAAATCAACTACACTTCAATTTTAAAAAACAGGAAAGAAAAATAAATAAGCATCCTCCCTTCCCCCCCTCCAAATTCTGTCTAAATAGAAAATTAGCAAAGGAAATAAATAATCCATGAAAGAAGAAGTGTAAAAGACCAAATATGAATATTAAAGAACAGTCCAATTTGTTAGTCATAAAATAATTCTCTTTTGACCTGCAAAATTGGCAAAAAAAGGGAAAAATCAAACACAACAAAAGGAAAAATCTACTTATAATTAGTGTTTAAAAGGAGGGCATAGGAATGTGAGTACTCTCATACCTGGTTGTGGTAGAATGAAACTGGTTTAGCCTTTCTGTCTGGAGGGTGATTTATATAGAAAGATTTAGAATTTTGCTCAATAGTTCCACTTTTAGAAATTTATCAGAAAGAACAGAAAAGGGATTTGGGTTAAAATACAATTACAAAGCCATTCATTTAGGTGTTGTATATGAAAGGCAAAACCTAGAAACAAGCTAAATGTCCAATGTAAGATGAATTACATAAACAAGAGAAGATATGGTGTACAGTGTAGACACTAAAAATTTTTTGTCGATAAAGATTAATGATAGGCAAACAATATTAAAGAAATAGGTGAAGGTGTCAAAAGGTACAAATTTCCAGTTATAAGATGAATAAGTCCTGGGGATATAATGTACAGCATGATGACTATAATATTCCTATAAAGGAGAAGAAAAGAGGCCACAGAATTGTATGTATAACTAATAAGATCTCATTTTTGTAAAAAGTAAGAAATATAGAAAAAACCTGGAAGGAATGATACCAAAATATCAACAGTACTTATTTCTAGGTATTGGAATTAGAGGTAATTTAAATTTTCTTTCTGTTTATATATTTTCTAAATTTTCTATACTATATAATCAACCAAATTATTTTTTAAACGAAGAAAAAGATGTGATACCTCTTAGGTGACAGCTTGGATTCACAAGGACAATCCTGGAAACTTCCCATTTCTTGTAGTAACATGATTGGTAGATTCAGTTGAGTTCAGTGAACCTAGTCAGACAAAGTCCTAAGTTCTCAGCTTAAGAGGCTAGAAAACTGGGCTAAAATGGAGAAGGTGAAGTTTCATGACGGTGAAGAAGTCACATTTTGTTCTCAAAACCATCCTGTACAACTCTAATATGACAGTGCTTGCAGACCAGTCAATCATAAGTTACTATGGTTTGTTAATGTGTGATAATAAGATCTTAAGAAATTCTAATGTAGGGGTTGGCTGAATGAGTGCCTAAAGTACTGTTTGTTTGCTTTAAACCAAATATCTACTTTGCTGTGTAGAGCTTTTGTTAATTAATACAGCTTTTTCCTCATGCTTTTTGGTTTCAGGACCCCTTTACACTCTGTAAATCATTGAGGACCTCAAAGAACTTTCATGTATGTGGGTTATATCTATCAATATTTACTATATTCAATATTAAAACCGAGAAATTGAAAAATATTTAAATATTTAAAATATTAACATTTAATAATAACAGTAACAAGCCCATTACATGTTGACATAAAAACATTTTTTTAAACGTGAAGACATTTTAATGGAAAAAAATTTTTTTCAATTCTTTTTTTTTTTTTTCCTTTTGGCCACGCCGCACAGCTTGCAGGATCTTAGCTGCCCGAGGAGGGATTGAGCCCGGGCCACGGCAGTGAAAGCCTGGAATCCTAACCACTAGGCCACTAGGGAACTCTCTGGAAAATATTTTTAAAAATAAGTAGTTTTACATTTTTGCAAATTTCTTAAACCGCCTCAATGAACCTTTTATACCTGTTACATTAACATTCATTGGTCTATCTTGCATTTGGAATGAATCTTTTACCCATGCACGATTTTGTAGCATCATACCTTGGTCACTTGGAAGATATTGGTTCACTAGGTTATGTAGATTTTAAAGTGTTGACACATCATTCTACAATCACATTCATTAATTAAATATCATTAGAAAAGTTTTATTTGGAAACTGTTAAGCTCATAGTAGAGGATAGGCTTTTTAAAAAATTCTGATTTTTGCTTAAAAGCTTGAGTTTTATCATTGACAACAAAAACTATCAGTTGTTTTCCTTGAGGTGACAGGTCACTTTGTTTATTTTGGAGAAACTGTCTGCCAAATATTCGAGTCTGAGTAAGCATACTTTGTCTATTAGTCATTCTTTTAAGTAGAAATGGTATTCCATGCCATGTATGAAAATCCCACAGCTAACATTATACTCAATGGTGAAAGACTGAAAGCTTTCCACTTAACATCAGAAATAAGACAAGGGTGTCTGCTCTCACCACTTCTATTCAACATAGGTTCTATTCAACATATGAGGTTCTAGCCAGAGCAATTAGGCAAGAAAAAGAAGTAAAAAGCACCCACAAGGAAAAGGAAGAAGTAAACCTGTCTCTATTTGTACGTGACATGATCTTGTTTGTAGAAAATCCTAAGGAATCCACTAAAAATACCACTACTACTAGAACCAATAGTTGAGTTCTGCAAAGTTGCAGGATACAAGATCAAATGCAAAACTTTACAAAGCTCATTTGTATTCTTTCTACACACGAGCAGTGAACAATCCAAAAATGAAATTAAGAAAACAGTTCCATTTATAATAGCATCAAAAAGAATAAAATATTTAGGAATAAATTTAACCAAAGAGGCTAAAGACTTGTACACTGAAAACAATAAAATGCTGCTGAAAGAAGTTTAAAAAGAACCAAATAAATGGAAAGATATTCCATGTCATAGATTGGGAAGATTTAGTATTGTTAAGATGGCAGTACTCCCCACATTGATCTAGAGGTCCAGTGCAATTCCTATTAGAATTCTAGCTGCCCTTTTGGTAGAAATTGACAGGCTAATCTTAAAATTCATTGAGAATCTCATTGGGACTTCCCTGGTGGCACAGTGGTTAAGAATCCACCTGCCATTGCAGGGGACATGGGTTCGATCCCTGGTCCAGGAAGATCCCACATGCTGTGGAGCAACTAAGCCCGCGTGCCGCAACTGCTGAGCCTGCTTTCTAGAGCCCATGAGCCACAACGACTGAGCCCATGTGCCACAACTACTGAAGCCCGTGCGCCTAGAGCCTGTGCTCCACAACAAGAGAAGCCACCGCAATGAGAAGACCACGCACCGCAACGAAGAGTAGCCCCCACTTGCCACAACTAGAGAAAGGCTGCACGCAGCAACAAAGACCCAATGCAGCCCAAAAAAAAAAATCTCAAGGGACCGCAAAAGAACAAAACAATTTAGAAAAATGACAAAATTGGAAGACTCACACTTCCTGATTTCAAAGCTTTACTACAAAGCTACAGTAATCAAGATGGTGTGGTACTGGCATAAAGACAGACATATAGACCAATGGAATAAAATAGCCCAGAAATACACCTTCACACATATGGTCAATTAATTTTCAACAGGGGTGCCAAGTCTTTTCAACAAATTGTGCTGGGAAAACTGGATAACCACAGTCAAAAGGATGAAATTGGACTTTTACCTTATATTATATACAAAAATTAAGTTTAAGTGATCAAAGACCTAAATTTAAGAGCTAAATAAAAACCCTTAGAAAATCTTCATGATCTTGGATTGGGCAATGATTTCTTGCATAGACAATAAAGCATAGACAATAAAAGAAAAAATTGATCAGTTGAACTTCATCAAAATTTAAAACTTTATCCATCAAAGGACACTAACAAGAGAGTGAAAAGACAACCCACAAATTGGGAGAAAATTTTTGCAAAATATATATTTGGTAAGGGATTTAAATCCAGAGTATGTAAAGAACTCTAACAACTCAACAGAAAAACACACACACAAAAACCCAATTCAAAAACAAGCAGAAGATTTGAATAGACACTTCTCCCAAGAAGTTATACAGTTGGCCAATAAGTGCATGAAACGAAGCTCAATGTCATTATGGAAATGCAAATCAAAACCATGAGATACCACTTCACACCCATTAGAATGTCTATTATGAAAAAAGGGAAACTGACAAAAGTTGGCAAAGAGGCATTGGAACCCTCATCCTTTGCTAGTGGAGATGTAAAATAGTGCAACCACTGTTTAAAAAGTTTAGTGGTTCCTCAAAAAGTTGAAAATGGAGTTACCGTATGATCCAGTGATTCTTCTAGGTATTTACCCCCAAAGAATCAAAAGTAGGGACTTGAACAGATATTTGTACACCCGTGTTCATAGCATTTTATGGTAGCCAAAAGGTAGGAACAACCCAAGTGTCCCTCAATAGATGAATGGACAAGCAATATGTGATGTATACATACAATGGAATATTATCCAGCTATAAAAAGAAATGAAGTTCTGATACATGCTACAACATGGCTGAACCTTAAAAGCATTGTGCTAAGTGAAATAAATCAGACACAAAGAGACAAATATTGTATGATTACACTTATATGAGGTATCTAGGCAAATTCATAGAGACAGAAAGTTAGAAATGAGGTTACCAGGAGGCTGGGTTGAGAGAGAGTAGGTAGTTACTGCTAACATTTCTGTTTGGAATGATGAAAAATTCTGGACATGGATAGAGGTGATGATTATACAACGTGTGGATGTACTTAATGCTACTGAATTGTACACTAAAAAATGCTTTAAGTGCTTTACAAAAAAAGGTATTCCAAAATGTAGGGTGGATAGCTAGTGGGAAGCAGCCGCATGGCACAGGGAGATCAGCTAGGTGGTTTGTGACCACCTAGAGGGGTGGGATGGGGAGGGTGGGAGGGAGGCAGACGCAAGAGGGAAGAGATATGGGAACATATGTATATGTGTAACTGATTCACTTTGTTGTAAAGCAGAAACTAACACACCATTGTAAAGCAATTATACTCCAATAAAGATGTTAAAAAAAAAAAAGTATTCCACCAAAAGAGTGACTACTTGAACTATTTAAACATTGCACATGTAAATCAACTATGCTCCAATAAAATTTTTTTTAAAAAACAACAAAAAAAAAGACATTGTACAAATGTGTTTCCTGAGGACAACTGTTATTACAACAGGAGTGCTTTTCGTGTACTTCTTATTTTGTCACAATGTTTTTAAAAGTGTCCTCAATATTCAAAATTTAATAAAATTAATGGTCTTTCCTGCTTCATCAAGGACATTCTTAAGTGCAGCTAGCATTTTGTTTTTGTTTTTACTGCAAGTCATGGTGAAGAGTACAGTGCCTACATGTACAGTTCAGTGCTCCTGCCTTGATTCAGTTAAGACACCAGCAGACTCAACCCAACTTTGTGCCTTCAATGCAAGTATCAACACAGTGGAAAAGATGAATCATGTGGTGTCTTAATATTATTATGGAAATAATTTTAACATTGCAGACCCTCTGAAAGGGTCTCAAGGACTCCTAGGGATTGCATAACACACTTTAAGAACTGCTGTATTGATGTCCACATTTCAAAAATGCTGTAGCCATTTTTGAAAGTGATTAATGCTGCTGTCATTTTGGTACAGTTCCTTCTAATCTCTTAAAGAGTAGACTTGTTATACTGTTCCAATACTGCTTTATAATTCTGGTGCAAGGCAGGCTAATCTTACCCCTTTTTATGTTTGAACCATTGTACATTTCAAGGGAACAATATCAAGGCTGGTAAATAGATTTTAATAATTGCTGGTCTTGTGGATAGGTTGTAGCTGCTTAGATTGTTGTCTTGAGGGGTTCAGTGGATAAAGGTTCCTGGGTGGAATAGAAATATCTTCCTTGGACTTGGGAAAGAGATGTGACAATATCATAATTTGCTCTTTGTACTATTTTAATCTAAAATTTATAGTTTTGGAAAATTTTTATCTTATAATTTCTTCAGAAAAAAATTCTTTTGTTCCCTTCCTTCTACTCTCCTTCAGAGGACTCCATTTATATATATATTTGGCCACTTGATATTGTCCTACAGGCCACTGGTGCTCTGCTCACTTTTTTTCCAGTGTTTTATTTTGGGGAGTTTCTATCACTGTGTTTTTGAGTCAGTTAATCTTTTCTTCTGCAGTAGTTAATCTGCTGCGAGTCCCTTCCATTTTAGTTTTCATCTCTAGAAGTTGGATTTAGATTTTTTTTATGTTTTCCGTGTCTTAACATGTGCAAGAGTTTCTCTACCTTTTTGTATAAATAGAATATAGTTATAATAACTTTTGATATCCTTGTCTGTTAATTCTGTCATCTGTGTCACTCATGGATTTAATTCTATTGATTTGTTTTTATCCTCACTAAGTCATATTTTCTTGCTTCATTGCATGTTTGCTAATTTTTGATTGGATGCTAGACATTGTTAATTTTACTGTGGTAGGTGCTGGATACTTTGTATTCTTATAAATATTCTTGAGCTGTGTTCTGGGATACAGCTGAATAGTTTGATCCTTTTAAACTTTGTTAGGCAAGGCCAGAATAGCTTTTGTTTTTTGTTTTTTGTTTTTTTGTGGTATGCGGGCCTCTCACTGTTGTGGCCTCTCCCCGTTGCGGAGCACAGGCTCCAGATGCGCAGGCTCAGCGGCCATGGCTTCACGGGCCCAGCTGCTCCACGGCATTTGGGATCCTCCCGGACCGGGGCACGAACCCGTGTCCCCTGCATTGGCAGGTGGACTCTCAACCACTGAGCCACCAGGGAAGCCCTGTTTTTTTAATTAACCTTTTTTTAATTGAAGTATAGTTAATGTTGTAATACAATGTCATGTTATTTTCAGGTGTACAGCAGTAAATCTCTATGTATGTGTGTATATATATTCTTTATCAGATTCTTTTCCATTATAGATATTGAATACAGTTCCCTGTGCTATACAGCAGGTCCTTGTTGTTTATTTTATATATAACAGTGTGTATATGTTAATCCCAAACTTCTAATTTATCTCCCCCCGCCCCTTATCCCCTTTGGTAACCATGAGTTTTTTTTTTGTATGTCTGTGAGTCTATTTCTGTTTTGTAAATAAGTTTATTTGTATCATTTTTTTAGATTCTACATATAAGTGATGTCATATGGTATTTGTCTTTCTCTGCCTTACTTAGTATGATAATCTCTAGGTCCATCATGTTGCTGCAAATAGCATTATTTCATTCTTTTTTTATGGCTGAGTAATATTCCATTATGTGTGTATATGTATGTGTATACACACGCACACACACACACCCCACATCTTCTTTATCCATACATCTGTTGATGGACATTTAGGTTGCTTTCATGTCTTGGCTATTGTGAATAGTGCTGCTGTGAACATTAGGGTGCATGTATCTTTTCAAATTAGAGCTTTCTCTGGATATATGAATAGCTTTTAATCTAGCTACATGTTAGATTCTACCCGTGCTCTACCCATCTACAGATTTCCACCCCCCTCCTTCTCCTTTGTGAGAACTGGGGAGTGTTTGCTGTACTCCTTTCAGGTGGTTCTTTCCCTGTGTTCATCAGTGCTCAGCTATAGATCTCCTAAGCTTCCTCTCTCTACTCTTGTATTCTGTACTGAGGACTCCAACTGCCATGGTTTCCCCAGACTCACAATTCTGTCTCCTCAACTCAAGAGACTATCAGGCTCTGCCTGAGTTCCCCCTCCCAGTGCTGAGGCCTAGAAACTCCAGGCAGTAAGTTCAGTCAGTCATAGAGTTCACTTCCATTTGTTTCCCCTCTCTTAGGGATCACAGTCCTCTGCTGCATGATGTCTACTGTCTGGAAACCATTATTTCATATGTTTTGTCCAATTTTTCAGTTCTTTCAAGGAGGGTAAATCCAGTCCCTGCAGTTCCCTCCTGGCTGAAAGCAAGAGTCTCGGTCTAAAATTTAATTTTTTTAATTTTTGCAAATTCAGATGCCATTAATATTACATGCTTGCTATATGCCTGAAAAGTTCAAATGTGGTCTAGTCTTTACTCGCTCCCTACCTCGCCACACATATTAATTGGGCACTCTCTCTTTTATGTTGAACAAAATGAACATGGCCTTTGACTTTATGTATTTTACACTTTATAAATGTGGAAACCGAGGCTCGGAAAGTTAGAATAAAGTTACCCAAGTACATACAGGTAGTTAAGTGCCAGGGCTTTTTTTTTTTTTTTTTTTTAAGCTAATCGCCCACAGGTTTATTACCGATTACTTTGGTTTTCTTTTGTTTGAATGTAAAGGAATGATGATTGTGTATTTCATTTCACATTGCAGAAATGATCCCGTGGAGGCCATATTTCAAGTAGTATATGAAATGGTAAACTACATAAACTTGGGGAAGTTAAAACATATTAATAAGCATGTCATTTGAACACAAAAAATATCAATACTGTGCTTTACTACAGCATTAGGTATTCACATAGCAAGAGAATTTCAGTCAAAATATTTCTAATAGAGCATAGGCTTGATTATGCAGATAAAGAGAGAGAGAATGTGAAGGTACCCTCTCTTGCCTCCCCTCAAAGCATCAGTGATGACTTTTATAAAACCAGAGCAGTATAGAGAAGTAGGCAGTGAATGTCAAGTAGAATGTGCAAAAGCCTTTTCTAATCACGTTGCTCTAATAGTGCCAACCAAGACTTGCTCTAAAACCATAATACTTGTGAAGTCTACAACTGCATTTAAATTAGAACATCTTAAAGAACAAGCTCAAAAGCTGGCTACAAGAATTTTTTTTTTTTTTTTGCCAGGCTGTAGTATACAAAGCAGCAAATGCTTGCTAGAGGAACCTAGTAGTGTGAAAATGTTAGAAGCATTATGAACTTGAATCCTGGCAATGTATTTTTTTTTTACTTTTACTTACTGTGTATTGAACCTGAAATATATATTTTCTTCGGAAAGCTTAAATCCTATGTATTGAATTTGTTAAAGAAATGGAATAAAAAACATTCGTTAGCATTTTTCTTTCCTCTGTTTGAACCCTCCCCCCACTCCTTTACATGCAAAACACTCATCCTGCTTAGTGTCTAATAAAATATATCTAAATGATTTAAGTATTCAGAGTTAATATTTCTTAACTTGTGTCATTCTTATTCTTATGGTATTTTTCTTATGTTATTTACATTTAAAATAATTAGTTGAATGTTTTATTTTCCCTGTAACGTTGAACCAGATTATAGTGATCCCTTTTCTTCTATTCTTCTGTTCTAACTTCAAAGAGCATGATTAAAAAGCCACTTAAGAAAGGAAATCTTTCATCATTATTGCTGTTAACAGTGAGCTTGAGCTAAGTTCTCTTGACATGAACTTTTGTGAAGGGTTCTTTAGGCCTATATGTGACTGAATATTATCTATTTCATTTTTTATCACTGGATTAAGGTTTTATAGACTAGGTGAGTGATTAAGGTACTGCCTAATTGCACAGTTTCTCAGTGTGACTTTCACTTAGTGGCACACACACAGGTCAGTAAACATGTAGTATGGTGCAGTGAGGTTAAAGCAGTCGTAGCGTTAGATGCTAAGTGTGTGAGCTGGATCAGCCAGATGGACTCCTCTGCCATTTACTATCTCAGTATATGACCTTAGACAAGTTACTTCTCTTTGCCTCAGATATCTCATTAAAAGTGCTTTCGTAGGATTGTTGTGAGTATTATAATGAATAAGTTAATGTTTAGAAAGCACCTAGATTAATGCCTGGTTCACAAAAAGCAGGACCAAAGTATTTGATTTTTTTTAAAAAAAATTAGAGATATACACTCATTGAAAAATTATGGGAGGGAGCAAATTGTTAAGAAAAATGTTGTATACACTTCAAAATAGTTGAAGTAATAAATTTTATGTCATGTATATTTTATCATAATTTTTAAAAAAGAAATGTCATGGTTCACAGGCTACTGAAGTTTTCTTTATGCAAGTATTCATCCAGCAAGTATTTTTGAGATCTTGCTCTCGGTACATTCCAGGTGAACATCAGGCTTGAATTCATAGGTGGAAGGATGATCCTGTGTAGAGACGCCATATTCTATTGGTGTCCTGTGGAGAGGAGTGTTTGAGTTGAGCACAGTTGGCTGTATCCTGAGACTGGGCTCCAGAAAAGGGACTCACCCTACCCCAATGCACCCCTGCATTCTCTCTTTTTATGGGGGTCAATGTGATAAGTTAGGTAAAAAGTGTGAGTCTTGGGTGCCACCTATTTACAGGAGTTGCTAAGAACCAGCTGTCTGGTAACTAGAGACTGCAGAGGTCCCTTGGGAAGCTGTTAGGAGGAGCCCCTGGTCCTAGTTAGCTCGTTGCCAAGCAATCCAGAAAGAACAAGATGACGGACCAGTCAGGAGTCAAATGCAGTAATCCAGGTAGGATGATGGTGGTTTGGACTAAGGCAGTAACTGAACTATAGTGGAAATAAAGTCATTGGCTCTATGAAATAATCATATATATATATATTGCATATGAATAGCTTATTCCTCTGTTTGCGAAGTAGTATTATTATATGGGTGTACCACAATTTGTTTATCTGTTCACCTGTTGATGTGCATTTTAGTTGTGTCCCGTTTTTGCCTATTATAAATACAGCCAATAGGAGCATTCATGTCCAAATCTTTGTGTGGGCATATATTTTAATTTCTTTGGGGCAGATATCTAGGGTGATATATAATGCTTCACTGGATTCTATTTAATAATCGTTCAGGATTTTTCCATCTATTCTGGTAAGTGAAATTAGCATGTAGTTTTTTTCTCATGGTCTTTGATTATGGAAGTAATCAAAATGAATGAGTTCTCTTTCTGTATTTTTGAACAGCTTGTAGAAATAAGAGTTAGCTTTTATGGGGAACGTATAGCAAAAATTCTTCCGTAATACCGTCATGGTCTAATATGCGTGCTTATACACGTGTGTATGACTGTGTCTATGTGTGAGAGTAGGGAATGGATTTTGATACCTACTCTATTTAATGGTTTTTGGTTTACTCAGGGTTTGGAATAGTCCATTTCCCCTAAATAAGTTTAAGTATGGTGCTTGCCATATAGTAAGCATTCAATGTTTATGAAATAAATAAATTAGTGAAAATTACTGGAATAGAGTTCATTGTATTCTGTTATTGAATTACCTTTTATCTTTTTAGTTATGTCTCTAATTTTGTTAGATTTAAAGTTTGTGCATTCTGAAGATTTTTACCAATTCGTCATGAGAGGTTTAATTTGGCACTCTTATGAAGCTTTTAAATTTCTTGTATTCAAGTCAAGATACATTTATGATTTTTCTCCATTTTTTATATATTCTTATGCTTTATTTTCTCCCCTTCATGAATATACCTCTGCTCCTTTGACAATAATTGAAATTTTATCACGAGTTTTACTTTACTGAGTTTAGTAAACACAGTAAATGTTGTTTACTTTTGCACAGTGCCTCTAATACTTAAGTTCCATATAAGTTTTCCTGCTGGGAAGTATGATAAATACCACTGAATAGGTGTTAGAAGCCCTAACATTTGAGAATCTATGAAGAAGTGTTAAGAAACTCAGTGCGTTTTCATCAACTCAGTGTGTTTCATCTGCGTAGAAGATACGGAGAAACAAAGATTGGGTCTCAAAGAGATGGCATTAATTCTGCCTCATGTGAGAACAACTAAAAAAATTAGCACGATATTCTTATAAAGGTGAATATAGCACACTTAGAACATTGATTGCCCAGTGTTTCCAAATATTTTTCACATGGTTTTGTTTTTGTTTTAAATAAGAGAAGCCTGCCACTCCTGTGCTTTTCTGACTCCATCATACTACCTACCCCCCTACTCCCAAAGGGAGAAATTCCAAATCTTTTCAAAACTGTACTTCAGTTTCTTTTTAATTTTCTTTTTTCTTGGCCACACAGTGTGGCATGCAGGATCTTAGTTCCCTGACCAGGGATCGAACCTGCTCCCCCTGCATTGGGAGAGTGGAATCTTAACCACTGGACCGCCAGGGAAGTCCTTCTTTTTAATTTTTAAAATTTTATTGAGATGTAATTGGCTTACAGCATTATTTAAGGTTAAGGTGTGCAACATGTTGATCTGATAAAAATTCTATTTCATTTTGATTATCCTGTGTGAGGGAATTAGCAGACAGACAGGTCATTCCCAACAGTGTCAACAGTCTTATACGTGATTTCACAAATCTGTTTCCCTACTTGCTCCTCTTTCCCAAGCTGCCTGCTAGACATGCCATATTAATATCTTTCAGACATCTCACACTCCACATGTCTGAACATTGAATGTATCCTCTTCATTAGCAAACCAACTTCCTCTTCTGAGTTCCCTCAGTTAATATTTTGTAGTGGTGACAGGTGTGAGTTACTGAGATTGATTCTTGGATTAATTTCTTTCAGCTGAGGTTTGTTAATCTATAAAGTGAGGGTAATAGCAGAATCAATCTTAGAGGATTGTGAATGAAAATTAATTAAATAATAAAAAATATAAAATGCCTGACACATAGTAAGCCCTTTAAATGTATTAGCTTTATTAATATATATATATATTTTAAGACCCTACTCAGCTGCTCAGGCTCAGTTTCAGGTTCATCATCTCCTCTCTCCTACTCAGTCATCTCATCTTCTTGGTTTTACTTCTGCAGTATCTCTCAAATCTGTCTTATTTTACTCCCTGTGTTTGGGCTCCCATTACCTTTCTACTGCATACCATCCTGATTGAGCTTGCTGCTTTTGTCGTTTCCTCACTTTCATACTGCTTGCCGTCATTTATGGCCTCGAAACAGATTCAATGTCACTCCCCAGTTCCAAACCCTTAATGACTTCCTGCTGCGTTTGTAATATCTCTCACCCCGGTAGTTAAATCTCTACATTTTGAGTCCTGCCTGTGTTATTCAGTTTTATCCTATGCTACCATGATTCTACATTCTAGCCATGTCCGTTTATTTTCGAGTCCCTGAACTTTCTTCTACTGAGCCTTTGCTTTGGTCATTCCCTTGGCTTAGAATTCCTTTCCCTTCCATATTGTCTGTTGAAATCCCATCTATTCTTTAAAATCCAAGAAGCCTCCTGAATTATACTAGTTTTAATTAGTGGTTCTCCTACTCATGCTCTTGTGACTCTTCGTTTTTATTGATACTTTACTCTTGCACTCACCAAAGTCTGCCTAAATGTGAGTCTGCTTTGATAACTAGTCAGGGCCAGGAACACCTTCTTTCCTGTGTTATCGGACATTGTCTTTATTTATAGCTTTTTAATAAAAGTATGTTGAATTTGATAAAAAATACTACTAATTAAATACTAAATACTACTAACTAAATAAGTAAAATTCCAATACCATAGAATCTTGAACTTGAGGAGGATTATTTTTCATGGAAAATATATTGAAGAAAACGGCAGTGATGAAGATTTTTCTGGTATTGATGCCTCCAGAGGAGATGCAGATAGATATAGAAAATTTCATTATCTTTCCCAAGTTTTGAGAATAGCAAAGTTTAGTATCTACTCTGTGTTTGTTCAGAGAAACAGTGTATTTAAATGGAAATGGATGTCTGATATGCCATATACTCAGGAGTTAAATAATTAATGATAATTAGATATACTTTCTATATACTTGATTAGATTGTATTGGAGCTGTCTCTTGCTCGGTATATAATTTGCTTTCTCTGTCTATGTATCTATATACTTTTAAGTTTATTTTTTAAGTTCACAGGATAAAACTTCTGAAAAGTGCTTGGTGGTTTTTGTCATTTGTTGGGGGGAGGGTATGAGAAGTTTTGGAGATTTCTGTATTGTGTTACTGATGTGTTTGTATGTTCTTTAAGGAACTGGTATAGAGAAATAGTAATCAGTTCTCAGGGTTAATATGCTTTTAGCTGCAGACAGATGCTCCAGTGTATGTAACTGACATAGCTGTCTTTCAGAACTTGGGTTGAGTAAATTCAAAGGTTGTTTTGAAATATAGAGAAGTCTGATTATATTCTCGAACTCTTTAGGAAATAATGATGATAGTACCATAAGTTAATGTAACTTAGTGAACATTTGCTGAATGTTCACAATGAGTTTTAAGCTATTTTTGTTTTTTTCCAACCACACTAAAACCAAAGGTATTAACTTATAAATATTATGTCTCTGTGGTGTGTGCTTTAATGAGAATGTATCACATTAATCATTTAAAAATACTGACTTGGGTGTAAGTGATCTGTTTTACATGAGTTAGGAAAGAAGGAATATATCTGTGAAAAATCTTTTCCAGTAGTGACTACAGTGGAGAAGCATGGCAAGTACTCTCTGCCTTAACCAGGTGGTCAAGGTTAACATCACCAGTGATGTCATGTGGATTTCATGTACCCACCAATATGATGTGTTGAGATAGGCGCTTCACTTCTGTGATATTGTGTCCATAAACTCATAACCCCAGTCAGAGCATGAGAAAAATATCGGCTTTACATATTGAGACACGTTCTACAAAATACCTAACTAACCCCAGTACTCCTCAAAACTATTAAGGTCATGAAAAACAAGGAAAGACTAAGAAGCTATTACAGACCAGGGGAGACTAAGGAGATGTGACGAATAAATATAATGTAGTATCCTAGATTGGATCCCAGGATAGTTAAGCACATTAATGGAAAAAACTGGTGAAACCTGAATAAAGTCTAGGGTTTAGTTAATAGCACTGTACTGATGTTGGTTTCTTAGTTTTAGCAAATGTATGACAGTAATATTAAGGGAAACCAGAGCTGAATGAGGGGTATATGGGAATGCTTTGTACTATCTTTGCAACTTTTCTGTAAATCTAAAATTCCAAAATAAAAAGTTTATTTAAAAAATAAGTAATATTTTTCAAGTCTATAAATATATTGAATGTCTCTTAAGTGCAAGGCAGTGTGCTCGCCACTGCAGGGCATAGAGTGTGTAAGGCACCTTCACTGCCCCTGCCCTTAAGGAGTTGTCATCCAGCTGGGGAATAGGACAACCGATACGAAGTAGAACATGATGAAGCCGGTACAGAGTGTGAGCAAGATGCTGTGGGGCGTGTGGGTGTGAGGTGTCTGAGTTTGAAAGTAGACATTGAATGAAGACTGGGAATCCTTCCCCGCCCGCGACCCCCACCCCCCCGCCCCCAGCATCCACACCAAGAAGATAGCATTTAAAATTAATTTTGAATGGGCAGGACTTCAGTAACCATAGTCATTGGAAAGGAAATACGTATCATACCAGCAAGCCTGGGCTCTTGAATCACAGACCTGCTCTGCCACTTATTTGCTCTGTGACCTTGAGCAGGTTATTTGATGTCACTAAGTCTTTGTTTCTCCTTGTAAAATAGGATTAGTAATTTCTATTTCAAAGCATTATTATGAGAATTAAATGAGGTATACATGTAGCTTAACAAAGTATCTGATACACAGTAAGCTCTTAATGTTAACTATTAGAGAAGGAGAGGACATATATTACTGAGGTAACACCATCACTGAAGGCCTGGGGCCTGGAAAATATAGAATGTTTTGGGAAATATTGAGTAGTATATGTCTAGAAAGGTGAATCAGGACCATATTGTGAGTGCTTTGACTTACAAGCAGAGCAACTTGAACTTTTTTGGTGGTTATTGGGAAGTCATTGAGGATTTTGGTGTAGAAGGATTAAGGAGATTGAGTCTGTGTTTTAAGATGAATCTGATAGAAGTACGAGGGGCATGTTGGAGATTCTCATGTGGGCTGCTGTCTTCCTTTTTACCTGGTGAATTAGATTAGTGTTTCTTTAGGTTTAAAATTCTATGAAACAGCTCAAAATGCTCTGAATGATAATGTAAACTGTTACCATGTAACTTGGGGGTCTCAGAAGCAGGACCATTAGTATATTATCAAATATACTTAATATGTTTAGTGAAAAAGGCCATTGGTATTTTTATATATATTGGCTTAGAAGTTTTTTGAATAGGTGATGCTTTTTGCCTCGCCCCCCGCCCCTTTTTTTAGCAGCTTAAGCAGATAAGAGTTAAACAGTACTTCATTGACTTCCTGTGAAGCTTTGTTGAAAGAAGTTCCGTTGTATCTATTTTTAAAGCTGATTACTGTGAGCAGAGGATGCTGCTATTGAGTTATAAATGTCATCTCAGTATGTTCTCACTCAGCATTCTTTGGATGACACTAGTGTTTGCATATAAGGTTTTGGAGTTTAATGAATAGAAAAAGCAGCACAGTTATCACTGAAATAGTACCAGTAAATGAAATACTTAAAAGTATTGGTCACTTCACTATTGAGCAGTATAATTATTTATCATCATCTATGTAGGTTTTACAGCCCACACCATGGCTGAATGGCAAAGAGTGAGTTATATTGTGACCTCATTTGGGAAATATTTTACAGCTCCAAAATGGTATTGTATAATGTTGTGCAGTTTGTCAATCATTGTATTGTGTTAATCATTCTGAAATTTACCTACTGGGAAGTACAGGATCATTAGGTCTACAGATATTATTAAAATAGATTATTGGGGTTTTCCCCCAATGTTTTATTATAAAATTTTTTTAATTATAAAAGTCAAACAGAAATTGGAAGAATTTTATAATAATTATATACATATTAACTAAATTATTGTTTTCAAAAGGAAAGCTCCACTCTTCTTCTCTTTTTAAAAATCAAAAAGACTTCTGAGTCTTCGAACCATTTTCACATGTGATAGTATTTTCATATAGCTGAGGTGAGTTTTGATATTTCCATGTTATTTCTTCAGAAATTATAAAATTCTTTGAGTAAAATAATTCACTACAGATTCTGGAATTTAGCCAGATCCCTAGTGTTACGAGTAGATAACAGTATTTTAATTTATCCCCATATATGGTTCATACAATTAACTGTTCATTTAAATTCCATAAGATATAAGTTTATTTAAATTCTTTGCAGGCAGAAATAAAATATACTTTTAAAAATTATTATTTCTTGACATAATTTCTAGTCCTCTGTCACATAAGGATAAAGTGCTAGCTTTCTTTCTCTCATGTCTTTCTTCTTCAATCTTGTGAAAGTAAACTGCTGAAGTTAAGGTTTCTTTTCCAGTTTCATATCAGTGATAGAGCATAAATTTATACATTTTTATAAATGGAAAGATATCTTTAAGAGTAATTGGTTCCAGCTTCCTTATATTACATTGGAATCAATGGAGGCCCAGAGAGGTTAAATAATGTCACAGGACACAATAAATTAATGGGAGACCAGGAAATACATTTTAGATTTCTAGTCGTCTTGACTATTATCATATATATTTTCAGGTACTCTTTTGTAGAAAGAATAAACAGAGCATGCTTGTCAGTTATAGAATTTATCTCTGTCAAAATGGAGTTTCAGAAAAAGTAACCATAAGTGAGAATATCTTTATGAATACATTGGACTGATTGTTTTGTAAGTCATCATTTAATATTTTTCTAGAATATCTCAACCTCCCTCTCTCTTTTTTTAAATAAATAAAGAAATTTATTTATTTATTTATTTTTGGCTGCGTTGGTCTTCGTTGCTGCACGCAGGCTTTCTCTACTTGTGGTGATCAGGGGCTGCTCTTCGTGGAGTGTGCAGGCTTCTCATTGCGGTGGCTTCTCTTGTTGCCAAGCACAGGCTCTAAGGCATGTGGGCTTCAGTAGTTGTGGCACGTGAGCTCAGTAGTTGTGGCTTGCGGGCTCTAGAGCGCAAGCTCAGTAGTTGTGGCGCACGGGCTTAGTTGCTCCATGGCATGTGGGATCTTCCCGGACCAGGGCTTGAACCCGTGTCCCCTGCATTGGCAGGTGGATTCTTAACCACTGCGTCACCAGGGAAGTCCAAGAAGATTTCAATCTCTTAATATTCATTTCTCAACAGTCTTTTTCTTCTTGAAACTTATTGTACTTCTAAGGGATGGAACTTTCTCATTAAAACAAAAAAGAGTGGTACTACTCTCCGTACTTGTCTTAAACATTAATAAATACATTTTAATATAGAGGGTTAATATATCTCCCCATACTATGTTCTTTTTTCCATTTCCTCTTTCTCTGCAAGGTACTTTGTGGCCAAGAGTTACAAGGCAGCTTGTTTTTCAGTATTTTGTGTAATAGAAAATGCATTGGTTGGCATCATTTGAGGAGTTTTCTGTTTATCTCATATTCATATAAAGGCTACTTTCCCACACTGTCTTGCTTGCTCTATAGAAATGGTGATTGTGGTTTCTATCAGGTTGTATTTATCTTTCTACTTTTGAAGCTAAAACAGGAGCTATAATTGTGCATTTAATTTTTATATACTTAAATATTAGTGACATATAAATCTTAGTCCCTTACTAGCTGAAATTATGCACAAGAAAATGTATACCATTACTTTAGGCCTGAGGTACAAAGATACATTGGCTTTTAGAGTAGGACCTGAGGTAGGGGGAAAAGAACTCACACCAGTCTTGAACCTTTTTAAAAATTGACACTGCATACTGAATCAGCGTTTGATTATGCGGAAGTTTTGAGGGGACAAAAGGGAAAGATGGAAGCTATAGAGTAGAATTTGCAGTTACTTAGATGTAAATGGTTAGCGTGAAAGGTAGTAAAAATGACCTTCTTCAAATACTGAGTTAAAGCAAAGCTTGTATTGATCCTACTTGCTGCTACTCAAAGAAAGAAAAGTTTTGTCTTCAGGGCATTTACAAAAAATAGAACAGTTGTGTTTCTTTGTGGATATTTGGAGAAATGTTAGAACATGTATGAATTGAAGTAACTGCTGACAGAATTTTGAAATGTATTGCTTACTTGTAATAAGCCCAAATATCCATCATGCCTCATTGTTCTAAGTTTACATGTTTAGAAAGATTTTGCTGATTAAATTCTGCCCTATACACTGTAGACACTGAGCCATAAGCCTAAGGCCTTAAAATGTTATTGAAACAGAATTTAAACTCAGACCACTTACAAAATACTCTGACCCATGGGCTTTTGTAGATTCTTTTTTTTCGTTTTAAGAAGTGTGATGCTTACAGTGCACATCTCTGGTGGTTTTAAGAAATGTAAGCTGGCTTTTGGGGGGATGCATCCTTGAGTATGAAAGTGTCTTAAATTGATTTTCAGTAACTATTTCAGTCAGCACTTCAAATTGCTCTTAGGCACCTGGTGCCATTACATCCTTGCGGTCAATAACTTTCACCTTTTTGTGGCTTACTTCACAAATTAAAAAAGCTTTTTGTCCATTATATTTTGGTATGTATATTTTATCTCTGATCTAGCATAGTACTGGATACCTGGTAGATTCTCAGTGGAAAATTATTTAAAGAGTCAAAGATGCTGACATGGCCCAGTCATCCAAAGACTCGCTTCCTGCCTTTACTTCAGAATTGGCTTAAAAATCAACAGTTAGAGAGGTTCCTAAGACCACCCCCTCTAAAACGGCAATCTTAACATGCCTCTCTTCTCATACCCTGCTTTGTTTTTCTTCAAAGCCTTTTTCTCCTGCTACCTGATACTCTGCCATGGGAATGTGAATGCTATAAAACCAGGAATTTTGTTTTGTTGCATTGTTGTATCCATCCCTAGTGCCTAGCACACAGTATGCAGTGAGATGTTTTCTAAAGGTATAATAAAGGTTAGAAGTTATGCCAGATGCCAAAGGGATATAAATTTATATCAGAAATGAATTCAGCCTTCATGTACACAAATAACTGTAGTACAAGATGGGTTCAGATGACATAAGAGAACTTCAGTGAAAATACTGGGGGTGTTTTAGAGGTTTATTACTTATAGCTGGCTTCTTAGGAAATGACAGTTAAGCTGGGTCTTTTGCAGACTAAGGAACAAATAAGCAGTGGTTCAGAGGTGCAAAAGTGAATAAGGGTAGTATGTATAAGAAGAGGTAAAATGTTCAGTTTGAGTAGAATATACTAGTGAAATTAGTTATAAAGGTGGGTTAGACCCAGGTTAGTGGAAAGTCTAAAAATCAAAGTTGAGTTTGGATTTTGTCCCACTGGTACTGTAGAAATTGTTTCTTCCCCCCTCCTTGAAAGGCAGTTATATGTGGTATGATTGAACGTGCATAGCAATAGACTGAAGACAGAAGTTTGAATTATGGAGTAGGTAGGCGCAGGTAGCAAGGAGTGCATATTAGAATAATAATACAAATTCAAAGGTAGGATTGACAACAAATGATTAGCAAATTGACAAGTCAGATATGGAGAATAAAGAAAATGGAGGCAGCTAAGATGACTGACTCTAAGGTTCTGAACTTGTGAGAAGTAAGATGGTGTTGTCATTAAATACAGAAAATAGAGAACATGAAGAAAGAGCAGGTTTGAGAAAGAAGGTTAGTTTATTTATTTTTTAGAGGTATAAAGATTTATTTAATTCCAATTTAACAAATTTTGTTTTTCTTTTTTTTAATTGAAGTATAGTTGATTTACAGTGTTTCAGGTGTATAGCAAAGTGATTCAGTTGTATATATACATTCTTTTTCATATTCTTTTCTATTATAGGTTATTAGAAGATATTGAATATAGTTCCCTGTGCTATACAGTAGGTCCTTGTTGTTTATCTATTTTGTATGTAGTAGTGTGTATCTGTTAATCCCAAATTCCCAAAATCTGTTATTACCGCCCCCCACCCCCAATCTCCAAGGAAGGTTAGTTTAATTTTGAATGTGTTGCTTTGTGGTGCTAGCATTTGAATGGAGAAATGCAGTAGGCAGTTGGAAAGCTACTAAGGCCTAAGATTGGGAATCTTCGCAAAGCAGTTTTTGAAGCCTTGAGATTGCAGAGGAAGAGTCAAGAGAGTACATGGGGAAAGAAAGGAAAATGATGGAGAGCAAATTCTTGGCAAATAGTTGTTAGGAGAATAGAAAGAATAGCCAAAGGAAGAACAAAAGCAAGTAGGAGAACCAAGAGAGGATGACATTGGAGAAACTAAGGAAAGACATTTTCAGGAAGAAGTAAGATTCAAACCTGTTTCTTGCAGAAAGAGTTCTGTTGTAACCTTGGGAGTATGATATATGTATTGCGTGGGCCAAAAGGTTCGTTCAGTTTTTTCTGTAAGATGGCTCTAGTAGCACTTGGTTGTCTTTAACTTCATTCAAAACAATTTTGTTAGATTGTATGTGACAGCTGTCATATCAGTGTGCATTTAAAAACGACATCAAAATTGGTGAATTTTTGTGTAGTCATTTTAATATTGAAGATGGAAGAAAAAAAGCAACGTTTTCAGCATATCATGCTTTATTATTTCAAGAAAGGTAAAAACGCAACTGAAATGCACAAAAAGATTTGTGCAGTGTGTGGAGAAGGTGCTGCGACTGAGCAAACGTGTCAAAAGTGGTTTGTGAAGTTTCATGCTGGAGATTTCTCGCTGGACGATGCTCCACGCGAGAAGTTGATAGCTATCACATCGAAACAATAACTGAGAACAATCAACGTTATACCATGCTGGAGACAGCCGACATACTCAAAATATCCAAATCAAGTGTTGAAAATCATTTGCACTAGCTTGGTTATGTGAATCACTTTGATGTTTGGGTTCCAAATAAGTTAAGTGAAGAAAACCTTCTTGACCATATTTCCGCATGCGATTCTCTACGGAAACATAATGAAACATTCCGTTTTTAAAACAAATTGTGACAGGCGATGAAAAGTGGATACGGTACAATAGTGTGGAACGGAAGAGATTGTGGGGCAAGCGAAATGAACCACCACTAACCACACCAAAGGCCGGTCTTCATCCAAAGAAGGTGATGTGTATATGGTGGGATTGGAAGGGAGTCCTCTATTATGAGCTCCTTCTGGAAAGCCAAACGCTTAATTCGAACAAGTACTGCTCCCAGTTAGACCAACTGAAAGTGGCACTCGACGAAAAGTGTCCAGAATTAGTCAACAGAAGCACATAATCTTCCATCAGGATAACGCAAGACCGCGTGTTTCTTTGATGACCAGGCAAAAACTGTTACAGCTTGGCTGGGAAGTTCTGATTCATCCGCCGTATTCACCAGACATTGCACCTTCGGATTTCCATTTATTTCGGTCTTTACAAAATTCTCTTAATGGAAAAAATTTCAATTCCCTGAAAGACTGTAAAAGGCACCTAGAACAGTTCTTTGCGCAAAAAGATAAGAAGTTTTGGAAGATGGAATTATGAAGTTGCCTGAAAAATGGCAGAAGGTAGTGGAACAAAAGGATGAATACATTGTTCAATAAAGTTCTCGGTGAAAATGAAAAATGTGTCTTATTTTTACTTAAAAAACCGAAGGCACTTTTTGGCCCACCCAGTATTTTCTCTGATACACGTTTTTCTGCTATACTGTTTAGCATAGCTCTTTACACATAGTAGGTTCTCAACAGCTTAGCATATCTTAAGGGAATCATGGACTCTCTCCTGCTTATCTTTAAGGATTAACATTTGGCAAAATGTTATATAAATATTGAGTGCAGTCTGGTGTCCTGCAGAAGTCTTTGGGAAGTCATTGGGACTAATTTGTGCTTTGCAGATTTTCTATCATGTTATCTGTGATATATTCTCGATAGTTTCTATTTTTGTTTCCTCTTTGGTAAAATAGTAAAAGTCCTAACCAGCAATAATTGAAGGCTCTCAAAGTACCAGGAGGAAAACAGTTAATGGAGTTTAGGGATTGGATAAGTGCTTGTATTTTTTATCTTACTTGAGCTATTTAGCATATGAATTATTTTAGACTGTCTTCAAAGAATATTAATTTTATCACTTTTGTAGGTGCTTTCAGAAATGGGAAACTAGAAAGAATATAACTTGATACAAGTGCAGGAAGACAAATATCAAAAAACTGAAGCTGATTTGTTGAAAAGCTGATTAGAAAGATTTCAGCAGTGTTTTGCAGAAAAGTTAGGGCTATAGAGACTTAGTGCAGCATTTTATCCAGGAAAGACAAAGATGGGACTAGTGGTGACCCTCCAGTATAGCATTAAAAGAGAAAAATCTATCGTATTAAAGAGAATTTTTAGGCAATAAAATTGATCATGAATTGACTTGAAATTTCATAGTCCACTTGTATGACAAAAATTGACTTTTTAAAAAATTAATTAATTTTATCTTTGGCTGTTTTGGGTCTTCATTGCTGCACGCACAGGCCTTCTCTAGTTGGGGTGAGCAGGGGCTACTCTTCGTTGTGGTGCACGGGCTTCTCATCGCGGTGGCTTCTCTTTGTTGCAGAGCACGGGCTCTAGGTGCGTGGGCTTCTGTAGTTGTGACACGTAGGCTCAGTAGTTGTGGCACACGGGCTTAGTTGCTCTGCGGCATGTGGGATCTTCCCAGACCAGGGCTCGAACCCATGTCCCCCTGCATTGGCAGGCGGATTCTTAACCACTGCGCCACCAGGGAAGCCTTTATTTTTAATTTAGATGAGTTATGGTAATTTAAACATCCAGATTAGTTCATGCAAAGCAGGAAATAATGTATTTTGCTTTTCTAACATTTCTTTTGTGAGTGAATGGTTATAGCAGTGTACAACTTCTTACACGTATTTGCTGAGTCCTCTTTACCTGTCATCCTAAAAAAGTAAGTTTGTTCATGTAAGTTTATGCTCAGTTATTAGGTCTGATTAATTTAAGATTAACAGTCTTAAAATAGATTACTGTTAAATTTTTCTTATTTACCATATAACATTGAACAGAGGGAAAGGAGTGGACCTAGTGAACGCAGCAGTCTTTCTTGCATTATAATTACACACCTGGTATAGTGAATTCAGCACATTTAAAATAAAAATAATTTTATGTGTTCATTTAAACATTGCACTTCTGATCATTTGTAGGCGAAACCTAACCAAACTGTCCCTGATCTTCAGCCACATGCTGGCAGAACTAAAAGGAATCTTTCCAAGTGGACTCTTTCAAGGAGACACATTTCGGATTACTAAAGCAGATGCTGCAGAATTTTGGAGGAAAGCTTTTGGGGAAAAGTAAGACTCAAAATAATGAACTATGAAGAACTGAAGCTTGTGTTTTGGGTTTTTGTTTAGTTTTTTATTGATGGAATATTTAAAACATGGGAAACAGAAAAGTAATATGTGTGTATCTACTTCCCAACCTTTTTTTGCTCTGATTATTTTTTTTAAAAGAAATAAACCTTTGCAGTTCCATTGAAACCCATGCTCTTTGATTGAATGCTCTTCTCTTTCTTTACTCATCCATTATGCTGTTAATGGACATTTACATTTCAAACTACTTGCTATTGCAAAACAGTGCTGCAGAAAGCAAAATTGTATTTGTCTTCATATGCAAGAGTTTCTCAATAGTTACATACCTAGAAGTGGAATTGCTGAGTCAGGGGGTTTCACATCTTCTGCTTTGCCAAATATTGCCTAATTGCTTTCCACAGTGGTTGTACCAGTTTATATTCCTATAAGTAGTGTACGCATGTTCCAGTAGCTCCGCAATTTGACTAACACTGATGATATGAATGGTATCATATTTTGCTTTATACTCCTAAATGACAAGGGAGCTTGAGCACCTTTTCACATTTGTCACCAATCAAGATTCTTATTCTGACCTTCCTATTCCTATTCCTGACTTGTCCATTTTCCTATTGAGTTGTTTGTCTTTTTCCTATTGTAAGATACTAACTCTTTGTTAGTCACTTACATTAGAGATATTTTCTCCTAGTCTACGGCTTGTCTTTCCACTTTGTTATATTGTCTTTTTGATATTCAGAAGTCTTACATTATATAGACAGATTTATGAGACAAGTTTATGTTTCTAAGTATTAATATAAATGTTCTTGACTATCCTCTGAAATTTTGGTTCAAAGAACTGAAAAGGTAGAAAACAATAAAATTTTTCAGTTGAATATACAGATCCTAATGTAAATCTCTCTTTAAATGCTTTCTTTCTTTTTAATGAAATATAGTTGACGCACACTATTAAGTTAGTTTCAGGTATATACTACATATTGATTTGAAGTTTGTTAAACGCTTGATTTATTTTAAAAAATCATGTTTAAACATTAAATATAGACTAATTAGTGATTTTTAAAAACTTAGTTGAAGAGAATGGGAATGAGTTTAACTTTGTTCCTTTAGCTTAATAACTAGCTACATTAGAAAAGACTTTGAAACGCCACTTGTTCTCTTACTTTCAGGCAGGTGAATACATAAACTTTTCAAAGGCAATGAGATTTTATTTTATTTTTTAAAGATCTTGAGAAATAGAAATCCCACAATATCTTTTGCTAGCCATATCTGGGGTTTAATCATTCTTATGTTAAATAATTTCTTCTTCATCTCTATCAGAACTCTCTTCTTTCTGTACCTTAAGCCTATATATATTCCTCTAGTGAAGTCCTTGATAATGTGGGTTCCTCAAAAAAAACACAGAGTGTTTTATGTGCTTTTAAAAAGTTAAACACAAGCTTTCAGTTAGTAAAGATCTGGACACAGGTTACATCTGTTATACAAAAAAGATAATCTTATCTTTCTTTCCAGTGCTTCTCTAATAGAACAAATGTCTGAAGAAAGATGAGAAAGGGAATGAACTTGTGGCATCCTGCCAAAGAAAAGTAGAAAAAGGTGTCTCTATTATTAATTTATTAATTAGAAAGTTAAGAAATGTATCATTTATGCCCTTTCTGTTCTCAATGTAAAATATAGTTCAGCTTCTTTAAGAAAATTGAAATTGATATTGAGAGCTTAATGTGGCTTTCTTTTCCTTGAATGTAGCAATGCCTGAAATTATCTGTTATCTCACTCTGTGCCTTCTCTCCTACCCCCACTCCCATCCTAGGACAATAGTACCTTGGAAGAGCTTCAGACAGGCCCTTCATGAAGTACATCCCATCAGTTCTGGGCTGGAGGCCATGGCTCTGAAATCCACTATTGATCTGACCTGCAATGATTATATTTCAGTGTTTGAATTCGACATCTTTACACGACTCTTTCAGGTAGGATACTAAAACGTTGGCTAAACTAGTTATTGCTATTTTTCTGAAGAGAAACCTTTTTAAAAAATAACATTTGGACATTTGGGATTTTGCCTATTATGAAAATATTTTTATTCATTCTAGAAACTATAGCCAAAAAAAAAAAAGTTAAAACTACTCTGTTTTATATATACATATTTTTTGTAAAAAGAATAACTATATAATCTGCTTTATTCCCCTCACATTTATAATCTTTCTCTATTATTAAATATTCTTCTTTGCATCATTTTAATGGTTATAGAACATCCTAAAGATGGGTATAATATACTTAATGAGTTCTGTTATTGAACATTTATGTATGTTTCCAGCTTTTTCTCCTATGGTATTGAAATTCTTGATTGTTAATATTGAGATGTATTGATGCTTCACAAAGAACTCATTTCTTTCTTTTTCTAAAAACAATGGGTATATATTCCACCTTGCATAAACCTTTATTTGAAACTTCTTACTTGCACATCTAGGCCTTGCCCTGTTTCTCTGTTTTTGTTTGTTATTTAGCCTCACTACTGTTGGTTAGAGCTGCTTGGAAATTTTCTGAATTTCATTTTGTATAGTTAAGTTTCTCCCTCTAAGCATGTGTAATTTTCTTCTTAGCTTTTCAGAGTTCTTATTTCCCAAACATGTTTGTCTTCCCTTAAAGTAACAACATGATTGAAAATATGTGACACTAAATGGAGAATTTATAATTGAGAATTCAGGTTGTTTTTCCTTTTGTTCTTCATTGCTCTGAGGCTGGTTGTATGTCTTGAGCCAAATGGTCTGATTGATCTCTTGTTTCCTTAGCCCTGGTCTTCTTTGCTCAGGAACTGGAACAGTCTTGCTGTAACTCATCCTGGTTACATGGCTTTCCTGACATATGATGAAGTGAAAGCTCGGCTCCAGAAATTCATTCACAAACCTGGCAGGTCAGTGCAATGAAGCAAAGAGGTTTATTCACCTGAACTTTATTCTCCTGTGACCTTTGCTGAAATAGAGGAAACATGATCTTTTACTAGTTCCCCAGTGACCACATTTCTGTGGCAGGATTGATGTCTGTTTATCAGAGGAACTGACTTATTCAGATACTATGATTTGATAAATGCTTTCAAGCCACTTAAGAATTGAGCTTATATATAAGTCTTTTGCTTTTGGTCTGAAGCCATTAAAGAATCTATTATTGATGGTCCTTTTGATTTTTGTCTCTTCTTGTCTTTCCACCCTAATGCAAGCATGTATGTTAAAGATTTTGTTTCTCTCTGTTCTCAGTTACATTTTCCGGCTGAGCTGTACTCGTCTGGGTCAGTGGGCTATTGGGTATGTCACTGCTGATGGGAACATTCTCCAGACAATCCCTCACAATAAACCTCTCTTCCAAGCGCTGATTGATGGCTTCAGGGAAGGCTTGTAAGTACATACTGTTCACCATCTGCTAGAGTCTAGGAACTTAGGGGCTGTAAAACTGCATCATTAATGACTTTATTCCAGGTTTCTTCTACAGATAAAGATTCAGTACACATATTGACAGTTTATATTGTTTGGATTTTCAGGTTCAGTAGGACTTTTGTTTTTATTTTGAAAGGATTCCTTGAGTGAAATTATTATTCTCTACTACTTCACTTGTTACCCTGAGTAAATTTTATCTTTCTTTCTAAATGTTAATTTATTTTCAAATCTATACTAGATTTAAAAATATACCAATTAGCAGAAAATGTTACCTGTTATTTGACTAGCCAACATTAGAATGATTAGATGTTCCTGATAGCAGCATGCTCAGTGGCCTTCATCTGCCTTCATCCTAACTTCGTTTTGATTCAGCAGCATTTCTTCAGGCTATGGGCTTTTGTAACCTCTGCTAATATTTATGACTAAGTTCTTATTTATTCCAGAATTGCTCTTCCTTTTGGAATTCAAATTGATTATCAGTTGGTCAGCACTAAAAATACTAACAGTTGACCAGGTATCAGAAAACTACTTGTGTTTTAAAGTGATTAGGAAAATCCGTTTTCCATTATGCATCATCTTCTACAGTAACATTGGAGCTGAAGGGGGTACTTCCCCAAATGTCAGAGCAGTTTGATGCTAGAAGCTTCCTGGTAGTTGATCTCGGTGGCTTAATTTGCTTCTTGTTACATTTCTTTTAAATTAATAGACTTCTCTGGTGGTCCAGTGGTTAAATTAGTGTCTCTCAGTGTTAAATCTGTAAACAAAGGTATTTCAGGTCTTTGGTCAAAGCAAATGTCCTTTAAATTAAGAATTTACACTTTATGGCCATCCACAGATTAAAATAGGAGTTGGTAAACTGTGGCCCACAGACTAGGTGTTTTGGTACAGCCTGCATCTAAGATAGTTTTTCCTTTTTAAAGTGTTGTTAAAAAAACAACCAAAGAAGAATATGTGACACAGACTTATGCGGCTGGCACAGCCTGAAATATTTACTCTCTGGTCCTTTACAAAAAAGTTTGTCAACCCCTTGATTAAAATAGAGCCTGTGGCATTGTGCCCTGGAGAAAGAATATCAGTGTTTGGAGAGTATCTTCTTGGAACTGATCTGTGTTATTTAATTTTTTTGAAGTACTAGTAAAATTTATCTTTGCACTTACTCAAAATTGCCCTTTTAGATTGAGAGAATTCCTAGGTAACATTTGTCTGTATTAGTAAGCAGTGATAAATTGGCTTCAGTAGAACCCCAAGATTGGTTACTCTTTTTATAGCTATTTGTTTCCTGATGGACGGAATCAGAATCCAGACCTGACAGGCTTATGTGAACCAACTCCCCAAGACCACATCAAAGTGACCCAGGTGAACTTTGTTTTAAATTATAACCATATTACTAGAGCCAAGCTTTTGTATATTACTTTACAGAACTGACAGTAGAATTATATTAAGTGATTGGAACACTTAAATTTTAAACCATTGACTAGATTAGTGAATTTAGGTGTGTGTGGTTTCTTTTCCTTTTTTTAAATAAATTTATTTATTTTAATTTTTTTTGGCTGTGTTGGGTCTTCGTTGCAGCGAGCGGTGGCTACTCTTCGTTGCTGTGCGCGGGCTTCTCATTGCAGTTGCTTCTCTTGGTTGCAGAGCACGGGCTCTAGGCACGCGGGCTTCAGTAGTTGTGGCTTGCTGACTCTAGAGCACAGGCTCAGTAGTTGTGGCGCACGGGCTTAGTTGCTCCACGGCATGTGGGATTTTCCCGGACCAGGGCTCGAACCTGTGTCCCCTGCACTGGCAGGCAGATTCTTAACCACTGCGAGACCAGCAAAGTCCTGTGTGGTTTCTTTTTAAACTGTGCTTCTTAAAATAGGACCAAAGGACTTCTCTGGTGGTCCAGTGGTTAAGACTCCATGCTTCCATTGCAGGGGGCACAGATTCGATCCCTGGTCTGGGAACTAAGATCCCACATGCTGCAGGGTGTGACCAAAAAAAAAAAAAAAAAAACAAAATAGGACCAAGACTAGGTGCTTTCTGTTTTAATTGAACACTGTTGTGACACTTTTATACAAGCAAAATTAGTATTAAAAGTAACAGTTTTCAATTTTCCTGTTTTTAGCATTTACAGTTGCAGTCATTCATTCAACAAATGCAGGGGGCACAGATTCGATCCCTGGTCTGGGAACTAAGATCCCACATGCTGCAGGGTGTGACCAAAAAAAAAAAAAAAAAAAACAAAATAGGACCAAGACTAGGTGCTTTCTGTTTTAATTGAACACTGTTGTGACACTTTTATACAAGCAAAATTAGTATTAAAAGTAACAGTTTTCAATTTTCCTGTTTTTAGCATTTACAGTTGCAGTCATTCATTCAACAAATATTTGCAATAGGCTGAATAATCTCTTAATTTCTTTTTAATCAAAGGAACAATATGAATTATACTGTGAGATGGGCTCCACATTCCAACTGTGTAAAATATGTGCTGAAAATGATAAAGATGTAAAGATTGAGCCCTGTGGACACCTCATGTGCACATCCTGTCTAACATCCTGGCAGGTATGGATCCAAACCATGCTTTTTCTCAGCTAAGTAATGACAATTAAGAATTGGGGATTATATATCCTTTACGGATATAAAGAATGGCCTGGTTTGTGGGGTAGGTTCTAAACTTGTGATTCTTTTTTCGTTTCTAGGAAATGTATTTTTAGTGGACGAATATTATAAGAACTTTCAGATGTGTCTGTTACCATCTCCTGTTTCTTTTGCAGGAATCAGAAGGCCAGGGCTGTCCCTTCTGCCGATGTGAAATTAAAGGTACTGAGCCCATTGTGGTTGATCCCTTTGATCCTAGAGGAAGTGGCAGCCTGTTGAGGCAAGGAGCAGAGGGAGCTCCCTCCCCAAATTATGATGATGATGACGATGAACGAGCTGATGATTCTCTCTTCATGATGAAGGAATTGGCTGGTGCCAAGGTAAGCTTCAGTTTAAGAGACTGTGGCAAAATCCATTATCAGTTGTGTCCTAAAGCAATAGAGCACTTAATGATATCCAAAATACAAGGAGTAACAATAGCTAATATTTATTGAACATTTACTGTGTGAGAAAAAAATGATGCTAAGTACTTTACTTATTTTAACTCATAATCCTATACTGATACATATTCATGTAACCCTATGAGTAGATATTATTGTTATCCTCATTTAGCAGTGGGAGAAACCAAGGCACAGTGAGGTTAAGGAATTTGCTGAAGGTCACACAGCTAGTAAGTCAAACCAGAATCTGTGGCCAGACATTCTGGCTTCAAGGCCCATGCTCTTATTGTCTGTATGCTAGAACTGGGCTCTATTCAGATAGCTTGGTGGAGAAAATGAGGAGTGAGTAAAAGAATTGGACCCATTTTGCTACTGTGAATAGAATATTTTCTCCTTGTCTTTTTTTCTAACAGAGTCTTGGCATTGGAAAGTTAGGTTTGGGCGGGAGAAATGAGGCACTGTTAACAACCAAATAAATGGCAACTACAGTGATTGGAGGGTGATAGGAGGTACCATACAGAAACTAAAACTAGAAAGGTCCTGGTAAAGATGGGAAAGATAAAGGCTAAGAAAGGATGTGAACAAGTTCTGTTACGTCAGTGGTAGGGTAAAACAGGGATTTATTCACTAATTAGAAGTAAGGCAGTCATTGAAGATTTTAATAAATATAGGGCAAACAGAGGTTCTAGTATGCTGTCAGTTCTCTAGTTTGGACTGTTATAACTTCATAGGAGGCATTTTTTTGTACAAAAGAAGCTTTCTTTTATACTAGCACCTGACGGCCTGGTACATAGTAGGTGCTCAATAAACATTGAAAGGATGGATTCCATCTCTTAAATGATTGTATCCAGTGTATCTTTTCCTTTCTGTCCTCATTGCCACTGCCTTATTTCAGGCTTTTATAATCATCTGTTCGCTCTGCTTCCAGAGTCATTCATCTACAGCACATACCTTGACTACCTCATTCCTTTGCCTCATACTCTTTAATGACTTCTCATTACTTAATGGATTAATGAGTCCATTCTCTTTTCTAGGCACTTTGCCCTGGTAATCCTTTCCACTTTGTATTTTGTAATCCAGCAAGGCTGAACCACTAAAAATTTCTCCATGCTTTTTTCTTGATAGTTTCTATGTAATTTAGCTCAGTTTTCATTTCCTAGGAAACCTTTCCATCCTCTACTCTGTTTCCCCCACCCCCAAGACCCACAAATAATCTAGGTCTGGCCAAGTGTTTCTGGGATGCTATGAATATGTCTGCCGTAGAACTTATCACCTGTAATATTATATTAAAAGTATTTCCCGGGAATTCCCTGGCGGTCCAGTGGTTAGGGCTCCACGCTTCTGCTGCAGGGGGCACCTGTTCGATCCCTTGCCGGGGAACTAAGATCCTGCGTGCCACGTGGCGTGGCCAAAACAAAAAACAAAAAAAAGTATCTGCAGGGGATTGGGTCCTGGAGTCCCAGCAGATTAAAAAAATCTGCAGATGCCCAAGTCCCTTATATAAAATGGCACAGTGCAATGAATACAGTCGGCCTTCCTTACTCATTCGGGTTTGGCAGAATTCAGTTCCTTGCCAGTCGTAGAATTAAGATCCCCGTTTCCTTGCTGGTTGTCAGCTGACAGTATTTTTTAGGGGCCAGCTCCATTCTTTGGCTCCTGGACTCCTTTCCTCCTCCTTCAGTCATGAAGGTTCTCAACTTTTAAGGATTCATGTGATTAGATTGGGCCCACTTGGATAATCCAGGATAATTCCCCTATCTCAAGATCTATACCCTTAATCACATCAGCAAAGTTCCTTTTGCCAAGTAAGATAACAGATTCGCAGATTCTAGGTTTTAGGGCATGAACATCTTCCTGTGGGAGAGGGGACCATGATCATTATTCTGTCTACTACAGTCCGTATAACAGAATGCTCTGCAGAATGAATTCAGTTTACATATACTTAAGTGGAAAGCTGTCAATGTGTATTAAATTAAAAAAACAACTGTATATTATATGTAATATCACCTTATTTCTGTTAAGATTATTTAGTTGCAAAAGAATTATTTTAACATGCATGGGGGGAAAATTGGATGAATACACATCACATTACTATTATTTCTGAGGCTACAGGATCAGAGGACTTTCATTTTATGGTATGTTTGAATTTTTCACAGTTAACACATATTACTTTTGCAAGTTGTTTATTGTGCTAGTTAAGTAGCTCTCTTGAGTGCTATATGGGATAAGAAACCTAAGACAAAGGCCCAAAAGGAGATAGTAGTTTTATTTGGGAAGAAAATATATATACAGGTGAAACACTCTTTAATACAAGCCAGACAGTGCACATTATTCTAACTTGTTGGGTACACAGTCTAAGTGCTATAGGACTTTAGAGGAAAGAAGAAAATTAACAGTTTTTTCTGTAGCTAATATATAAAAATGAGATTAAATTTACTCATTTAAATAAAAATAATAAATGCATACTGCAAAAATTCAAGTAGAAAAAAAAACAGCTTCATATATTGTTTTGCACTTGGCTATTCTGTAATTCATTTAGTCTCTTCTTAATGGACATTCCTGTTGTTTCCAGGCTTACACATATGGACATTCTTTTGCAAGTCTGTCTGTAGGGTAAATTTCTAATAGTGGAATTGCTAGATTAGAGTATGTCCATTTAAACTCTTTGAGAGAGGAGAGGGATATAATTAGTGGTGGGGCACATGGGAATTTCAGAAAGCCATGGTGTTTCATTTCTTAGCTGAATGGTAGGTTCTACGTGGGTGTTTCATCTTTTATTATTCTATGTACCTTATAGTTCATTATCTACTTTGTATGAATAAAATACTGGAATAAAAGTATGTTAACTTTTTTTGGATAGACATTAAAATTTGTTCCTAATTTTTTGTCCTAAAGTCACTCCCAAAGTATATGAGACTATGAGAGTGCCTGTTTCGTCACATCCTAGTAGCTTGTTGTTGCTTTTTGCTGTTTGTTTCGTTTTGATTTGTTTTTAAAATAGTGAATACTTTTTAAAAAACTCCATGTGATCAGTGCACTTGGATTTTTTTTTTTTTAAGTTTAAAAGAATTGCTAAAAGGCTTACAGAAATGTCAGTTCCCTGCTTCTACCCCCTCTAACTCCTGTGTCCCATTTAGATTTTTTGGTTCTTAAAGCTGTTCCTTAACCATATACTATACTGCTTTCTCTTGATTCTGCAATATTAGTTATCTGTTTAGAAAAGGATTTAAATGTCTTATCTCCCTCCTTCCTACTCCCTATCTTCCGACTGTAGTTAATTTGAATGCTTTTTGGTTCTGTCAGTATTTAGTGTTTAAGTGATTTTTGCTCCCTATTGTATCAAGTAATATACTATAATGTGTTGATAATTACTTTTGCTTTCTTTTACAACCTTCTGCTTTTCTGAAATAATTGATTTGCTTTTATTTCCTTAGTGTTCAGTTTGTACCTGTCACTACCACGTCTTACCAAACATCCTCTTGATATGATTTTCTGTGGAGTAAATTCTATTAACATATTAATATAGTAGATATTATGTAATATAGTATACGAATATATGAGCATCTGCCGTGTTTTGGCTCCAGTCTGGACTGGTTTTTCTCTGGGTGTGCTGCATTCCATGTCCCCCTGAGGTGTCTCCCCTCACATCATCGTGGGACTTCATTGCCTCTTCTTTGTGTTGGAGTGCCTATTTCTTAACTCCCATGTTTTTATGTTTCTTGCTTTAACTTCCTTGTTTGGGTGGAGTATGCCCTCAAAATAGCTTTCTGTGAAAAGATGAGAGGTGAAATTTTTGAGACGTTTGATATCTTAAAATGTCTCTATTCAACCCTCAAACTGACTAGGTACAGAATTCTAAGTTGAAAAAAAAATTCAGCTCTAATAATTGTTACAGCCTCAGTGACTTCTAGTTTCTAGTGTATTTTTGCTCTTTAGTACCCCCTTTCCCTCTAGCCTCAGAAGACTTTAGGATATTTTCCTTATCCTTGATTCCGTGAAAATTTGTTTTGTTGGTTGGTTGATTGGTTATTAGTTTTCTTTTCTTTCTTTGGGCTAGCTATGCAGTGAACGCTTTCTATATGGATATTTATGTCCCTTAGGTCTTAGAAATATTCTTGTATTATGTCTTTGATAATTTCTTCCCTATATGTGCTTTTATCCTTTTCTGGAACTTTATTGTATGTTGAGATGAAAGAACATCTCATGGGTCAGTTATGATATTGAAACATGAATCGAAGAATATGATTAGCTCAATCCTCTGCCCTTTAGGAATGAGAAGGAGGGATGGATGGTGGGAGGGATCAAAATAGGCAGAGAGGACCTTCCAAATTGAGAAACAACTTGAACAAAGTTAAGGAGGTAGGAATTCCAACACAAGGTATTATGGAAAATGCTGTTGGTTAGGGAGACCAAATTAGAGAGACCTGAGAAAGCCAGGCAGGAAAGTGACATTTTGTGACATGGGAAAGTGGAAGTTACTGATGGATGGTTTTTGAACTAGTGAGTATTTAAGGATGGTTAAGCTGGTAATGGTGAGCAAAATGATTTGGTGAGATAAGAAACTAGAAGTTGGGAGAATCACTAGAAGGGGGTTTTAATAAATCAGGTCTGAGGTTGGTAAGTAGAATGAAAAGGAAGATATAGATATGAGATTATTTTATGGAAAAATCGACAAGATACAGTGACTAGATATTGATGATGAAGTGAGAGTTAGTTTGACTAATAACTTTTCACTTCCTTAACCCCTGAGGTGTTTGGCTGCTCATGCTGCATTGACATGGAGCCCATTCTCTTAAGCATGAGTAAAAGCAAGTAGCTGATGATGCAGCCTTTTTTTCCCTCATTCACCTCCCAGCATTAATGATAGGACTCAGTATGGGGATGGTTGTTTCTCTGTCACCTTACATAACTTCTTGTAATACATATTTGCCTACTTTCCATCTATTGCTTTTAGGGAATGCAAATGTGAATTAGTATTTTGTATAAATTCTTGTATATCTCTTGACAGCTTACTTGGACAAGCTTATCAGCTACTCATCACCCTGCTGTAGGCAGGGAAATGGAAAAGGTTATACATTTATTTGTTTCTTTTGATTTGGCACCTCAATTTTTAGAATACAAATTGACAAAAAAATTATCCCTTTTAATTACTGAATTGAAATAACATTTCTTTGGAAGAACTAAAGATGCTCTTTAGTAATACCATTGATCATTTTCTCCTATAAATCTCTTTTTTTCTTTTAATCATAATAACCCATGGAGAATTTATTAACTTTGATTTCTTTCCTCATTCTGCCCCTTAATCATTATTTTCCTAGGTGATTTGTTGAGAGGTTAATGTATGCCCCTTTCTTTTAATATGGTTTTCTGTTTTTAATCTTGAAAAGATTTTTTCTTTTTCTGAAGAGGAAAATATGGGAAATTGTAAAGTTTTCTAAAATTATAAGCTAGGAAGCTTTTTATGTAGCACAGCCTTTTCTAGATATTACATTTTGCCGGTAGCTTGCATTTGCATGTTATTTCTGTGATTGAGAGCGCCCTCTTCTGGTGACATAGAAATAATTCAGGAAGCGCTACCTTAAGCCAAAGTCAGGCTCATTGGTATATTCTGTGTTCATGTAGTACTTGTTGTGTACATCTTTCGGAGGAGTTGAGAGATGCCGCTCCTCCAGACAAGAATAACCTATTAGGAAATTTTTTTTGTGTTAGGTGGAACGACCTCCTTCTCCGTTCTCCATGGCCCCACAAGCTTCTCTTCCCCCAGTGCCACCACGGCTTGACCTTCTACAACAGCGAATATCTATTCCTTCAAGTGCTTCTGGTCTTGGAACTGCTTCTAAGGTAAAGCATTATCCATTTCTGCATTTTCTGATTCTTTGTTGTGGATTAGTGGGGTTTGATTGATTGCTTCCATCATGCTTCCACAGGCTCCTTCTGGCTCCCTTCATAAGGACAAACCATTACCAATACCTCCCACTCTTCGAGATCTTCCACCACCACCCCCTCCAGACCGGCCATATTCTGGTGGAGCAGAAACCCGGCCTCAGAGACGCCCCTTGCCTTGTACACCAGGCGACTGTCCGTCCAGAGACAAACTGCCCCCTGTCCCCTCTGGCCGTGCTGGAGAAGCATCATGGCTGCCTCGGCCAATCCCCAAAGTACCAGTAGTTGCCCCAAACCCTAGTGACCCCTGGACAGGGAGAGAATTAACCAACCGGCACTCACTTCCATTTTCCTTGCCCTCACAAATGGAATCCAGAACCGATGTGCCTAGGCTCGGAAGCACATTCAGTCTGGATACCTCCGTGGTGAGTCCTGATTTTGAAATTATTTATCTTAATAACAAACGTTCGTGGATGACATTGAATGGGTCAGTTTTGTGGTATGTTTTGTACAGGATTCAGGGATAATATTAATCCCTGCCCTCAAGAAGTGTATATGTTAATATGTTTATTAATGCAATAAATGTGTTTCTGTGTGTGTATGCCGTGAGTAGTATAAATAGAAAACACTTCAGTTTTAAAGAAAGGAGAGATTATTTCTAGATAGAGCAATCATGAGGGCTTATGGAAAGAGTGGCATCTGAATTTGAAATATTCTTTCCAAAGTGGATACAGTTTTAAAATAGACCTACAGTGACAGAAATGCTCAAGATGTATTGCGGGATAAGAAGTAGTTTAATTTGAGAGAAACAGAAATTTTGTGTATCAGAGTAGGAAAAAGGGCTAGAAAGGAGCATTGCTGCTAGATTAGAGCACTTTGTATACCCCCTCCCAAAAGAATTGGAATTTATTTGGTACAAATGAAGAGTACGTGAAGATTAAATTAGTGGAGTGACGTGACCAAAATGATGGCTTAAAGAGAGAAATCTAGGAGTAGTATGCAGAATGGATTGGAAAGAGAATAGATTGAAAAAAGGGAGGTTAGCAGTCCATTGGATAAGCACAAGATAATGGGTCCAGAGCGAGGGTTGGCAGAGGTATATTCCTTCTTTTTTTGGTTCGTTTATGCACTCAGCAAAAAAGTTTGCCCTCACAAAGTTAACATTCCACCGGAGGAAAGATGGAAAATAAACAAGATAAGTTACAAAACATGTAAGTTAGTGGATGCCGACGAATGCTGTGAAGAAAAATAGGGTAAAAACAGGGTATAGGGAAAGTTGGGATGGGGCAGGTACATGGAGGGATGGGGTACAATTCAGAGCAAAGACCTGGAGTTGTGTGGGGAGTGACCTGGAGCAACGGGGGATGAGGGAAAAGCAAGTGAGTTTGGGAGAGTCTATTTGAGGAATAACAAAGTGGTCTCCTATAGCTGGTACTGGGTAAACAAGGGGAAGAATCCTGGTCTAGGAGCAGGAGGGGGAGCCGGTTTAGGTCGAGACTTTAGGGAGCATGAAACAAAGACCCAGAAAGGCTTGAAAGCAGTCAGTGGGTGGAAAAAAAGGATGAAAAATCGCATACACACACGTATAGACATGCACACACCCCAGAGGTTTTGAACCTGGCTAACTAGCGACAGACATGCTGAATTTGAGATGAGCCATTGAAGGAAGAATTGTCCAGTAGGTAGTTAGAAATCCAAGAAAAAGATGGAATTGGAGGGTGAAGTTGAGAAATGCTGTGGTCCTTAAATGAACTATGTATTTCTTGGTTGAAAGGGAAAGGGGAGGGTAACTTAGCATTTAAGTGGCATTTATGTGATAGGCAGTCTAATTAGTGAGAGTGTATTAGGTTTGACTTTCTGGTGGCATCAGTATAGAAAGATGTATAGATTTTTAAAGCTAGAATGGTATTTGTGCAGACAGCCAGTTTCCTCAAATCTTTCTAGAATTAAAACTACAACAAAAAAAACCCATTTCCTTGGTTCTTTTTAGAACTGTCTCCCTAACCCTTACATTTGAACTTTCAACTATACTTTTGTCACATACAATAATCCTTGAGCATGGCATTGGGGGTGAGGTCTGTGTCTGTATGATTGTTCCTGTTATTTTGAATAGATTAAATAAGTAAGAGGAGTTACTTAGCTGTATTAAGAAGGTTCTTTTTTAACGCTTTTCTTTCCAGAATATGAATAGCAGCCCATTAACAGGTCCAGAGTGTGAGCATCCCAAAATCAAACCTTCTGTATCTGCCAATGCCATTTATTCTCTGGCTGCCAGGTAAGTTTACTAAAATTATATTTCATACCGTAGAGTTGATACTTTTAAACAACTTATTTGTAGAAAATTTAGAAAACCCAGAAGAGTATAAAGAAGAAAATTAAAATTGACCTGTATTTCCATTATGTAAAAATTATCATGTTTTGGACTGTTTCTTTCCATTATTTTCTCTGTGTATATGTACATAGATCAGTCTTGCTGGGGCTCATCAATTTTATTAATCTTTTCAAAGAAGCAATTTTGGTTGGGTTTTGTTTTTTGTTTTTTAAATATTTATTTATTTGGCTGCACTGGATCTTAGTTGCGGCACATGGGACCTAGTTCCCTGACCAGGGATTGAACCCGGGCCCCGTGCATTGGGAGCATGGAGTCTTAACCACTGGACCACCAGGGAAGTCCCTAAAAGAAATTTTTAAAAAAGCCAACAGGGACACTTTCGCGATGTGGCCAAAAACAAAAAACAACAACAAAAAGGTCGGCAGCAATCATCTGACCATATATGTGAGGATTTATTGATACTTCTAGGCTTTCCACTCTGTTCCATCAGTCTGTATGTCTGTCTTTATGCCAACACCACACTTTTTTTTTTTTTTTTTTTTTTTAATTTTTGGCTGCATTGGTTCTTCGTTGCTGCGTGCAGGCTTCCTCTAGTTGTGGCGAGTGGGGGCTATTCTTCGTTGCAGTGTGCGGGCTTCTCATTGCGGTGGCTTCTCTTGTTGCGGAGCACAGGCTCTAGGCGCGTGGGCTTCAGTAGATGCGGCTCACGGGCTCGAGGGCGCAGGCTCGGTAGTTGTGGCTCACGGGCTTAGTTGCTCCGCGGCATGTGGGATCTTCCCGGACCAGGGCTCAAACCCGTGTCCCCTGCATTGGCAGGCGATTCTTAACCACTGCACCACCAAGGAAGTCCCTGGACCATTTTTAAAGTCTATTGAATTTGTTACAGTGTTGCTTCTGTTTTATGTTTTGGGGTTTGTTTTTTTTTTTGGCCGTGAGGCACGTGGGATCTTAGCTCCCTAACCAGGGATTGAACCCACACCCACTGCATTGGAAGGCAAAGTCTTACCCACTGGACTGCCAGGGAGGTCCCGAGTTTTTCTATTTATGCAAAAAATGTCACTGGGATTTTGATAGGGATTGCATTTAATATGTAGGTCACTTTGGGTAGTACTAACATCTTAACAATATTAAGTCTTCCAATCTATGAACATGGAATGTGTTTCTGTTTATTTGTCTTCTTTAATCTCTTTCAGTGGTGTTTTGTAATTTTTATTGTGCAAGTCTTTCACCTCTTTGGTTAAGTTAATTCCTAAGTATTTTCTTCTTTTTGATGCCATTACGAATGGAATTGTTTTTGAAATTTCGTTTCCGAGTTGTTTATTGTTTAGTATAGAAATGCAACTGATTTTTGTGTGTTGACTTTGTATCCTGCTACCTTGCTGAGTTGATTTATTAGTTCTAACAGCTTTTTTGTTGAGTCTTTAGAGTATTCTACATATAAGATTGCATCATCTGCAAAAATGGAGATAATTTTACTCCTTCCTTTCCAATTTGGATGCCTTTTATTTCTTTTTCTTGCGTAATTGATTTGGCTAGAACTTCCAGTACTGTGCTGAACAGAAATGGTTAAAGTGGGCATCCTTGCCTTGTTTCTGATCTTACAGGAAAAGCTTTCAGTCTTTCACCGTTGAGTATGGTGTTGGCTATGGGTTTTTCATATATGGCTTTTACTATGTTGAGGTACATTCCTTCTATCTATTTTGTTGAGTATTTTTATCGTAAAAGTGTGTTAAGCTTTTTCAGATGCTTTTTCTGCATCAATGAGATGATCATGTGGTATTTTTTCCTTTGTTGATGTGATGTATTATATTGATCAATTTTCATATATTTAACCATTCTTGTATTCTAGGTATAAATCCCACTTGGTCATTCATTGTATATAATCTTTTTAATATGCTGCTGAATTCTTTTTGCTAGCATTCTGTTGAGGACTTTTGAATCAATGTTCATAAGGGATATTGGTCTGTAGTTTTCTTTTCTTGTAATGTCTTTGTCTCGCTTTGTATCATGGTTATGCTGGCCTCATGGAATGGGTTAGGAAGTGTTCCCTCTTCAATTTTGGAGAAGTTTGAGAAGGTTTGGTATTAGTTTGTCATTAAATGTTTGGTAGAATTCACCAGCAAAGCTGTCAGGTCTAGGGCTTTTTTTGTTGTTGTTGGGAGATTTTTTGATTACTGATTCAGTCTCCTTACTAGTTATAGGTCTATTCAGATTTTTTTTTCTAATTTACTTTATTTGTTTATTTTTGGCTGTGTTGGGTTTCCGTTGCTGTGCACAGGCCTCCTCTAGTTTCGGTGAGCGGGGGCTACTCTTCGTTGCAGTGTGCATGTTTCTCATTGCGGTGGCTTCTCTTGTTGTGGAGCAAGGGCTCTAGGGCTCAGGCTCAGTAGTTGTGGCACACAGGCTTAGTTGCTTCGTGGCATGTGGGATCTTCTCAGACCAGGGATCAAACCCGTGTCCCCTGCATTGGCAGGCAGATTCTTAACCGCTGTGCCACCAGGGAAGTCCCTATTCAGATTTTCTATTTCTTCATGATTTATTTTTGGTAAGTCTGTGTCTCTAGGAATTTGTCTATTTCATCTAGGTTATGTAATTTTTTGGTGTACAGTTATTCGTGACACTCTCTTATCCTTTTTATTTATGTATAATCAGTAGTAATGTCCCCACTTTCATTTCGATTTTAGTAATTTGAGTCTTCTCTCTTTTTTCTTAGTCCATGTAGATAAAGTTTGTCGGTTTTGTTGATTTTTTTGAAGAACCATTTTCTCTTGTTTTTCTGTCCTCTATTTTATTTATCTCTGTTCTGATCTATATTATTTCTTTCCTATTTCTTTTCTAGCCTAGGGTTTGTTGTTTGTTTTTCTGGTTCCTTAAGTTGTAAAGTTAGATTATTGATTTGAGATCTTATTTTTTAATGTAAGCATTTATAGCTATAAATTTCCCCCCTTAGCACTGCTTTTTGCTGCGCCCCATAAGTTTTGGTTTGTTGTGTTTTCGTTTTCATTCACCTTTAAATATTTTCTAATATCTCTTGTAATTTCTTCTTTGATCCATTGGTTATTGTTTGAAGGTGGGGATATTGAATAATATCCCCCAAAACGAGAAGAAAGTTTGAGACCAAAAAACAAAGCAAGCAACTCCATAAAGTACAATCATGAAGTTTATTGTGGGTAATTTATATACAGGCAGTATCAGGCAGACTGCCATCCAGAGGCATTCGCAGCTGTACTACATTTCACCGAAAGGGGTACAGGGGAATTTAGAGGGGCTAAAGCCAAAGATAGAATCTGGTGCTAAAGGAGAAGCATGTCCATGGCAATAGGAACTGGGGGTTTTTCCTCACCCCCAGGGGTCTCATGCCATTATTATTCCTCACAGACCATTAACCATCTGTGTCAGCAAAAGGCATTCTTCTAGTTTTCATATCAGATGAAGCAAAGGTAAAAGTTGTAGGGAACTTATCTGGCTTGGGTGTATTCCTTGTGAGTAGGCTAAAGATCAGTCACACAGAGGGGAGGGGGTGGGACTGCAGACCTACCTAAGATGGAGCTCACAAAATGGAGTCAGTGTGGTTTCAGCCACACAGTTATTCAGAAGTGTATCATTTAATTTCCACAATTTTGTGAATTTTCAGTGTCACTTTTGTTATCGATTTTCTAACTTCATCTGTTGTAATCAGAGAAGATACTTCGTATGATACCTATATTTTAAGATCTATTGAGAGTTAATTTGTGGCCTAACATATTGTCTATCTGGAAAGTGTCCCATGTGCACTTGAGAAGAGTGTGTGCGCTGTTATTGTTGGGTAGAGTTTTTTGTATTTGTCTGTTACATCTGATTGGTTTATTGTACTGTTTAAGTCCTCTGTTTCTTTTTTTTTTCTAATTAATTAATTAATTTATATTTTTGGCTGTGTTGGGTCTTCGTTGCTGCACGCCGATTAGTTGCGGTGAGTGGGGGCTACTCTTCGCTGTAGTGCGCAGGCTTCTCGTTGTGGTGCTTCTCTTGTTGCGGAGCATGGGCTCTAGAGTGCAGGCTCAGTAGTTGTGGCGCACAGACTTAGTTGCTCCACTGCATGTGGGATCCTCCCGGACCAGGGCTTGAACCTGTGTCCGCTGCATTGGCAGGTGGATTCTTAACCACTGCGCCACCAGGGAAGCCCAAGTCCTCTGTTTCTTTACTTATCTTCTGTCCTCTTGTTCTGTCCATTATTATGAGTGGTGTATTGAAATCTCCAGCTGTTATTGTAGAGCTGTCTGTTTCTCCCTTTAATTCTGTCAGGTTTTACTTCATATATTTTACTGTCATTCGGTGTATAAATGTTTATAACTTTTAAATCTTCTAGTGTATATAATGTTCTTTGTCTCTTGTAACCTTTTTTGATTTAAAGTCTATTGTGTCTGATATTAGTATAATATCAGAGTCTCTTATAGACAGCATATAATTGGATCGTGTGTTTTAATCCAGTCTGCCAGTCTCTGTCTTTTGATTGGAGAGTTTAACTCATTTACATTTAAAGCAATTACTGATAAGGAGAGACTTCTGTCATTGTGCTATTTGGTTTCTGTATGCCCTGTAGTTTTTTGTTGCTTATTTCCTGCATTACTGTCTTCTGTGTTTAGTTGGGTGTTTGTGGTGAAATGTTTAAGTTCCTTTCTCATTTCCTTTTGTGTATATTCTATAATATTTTCTTTGTGGTTACCATAGGGATTACGTTTAACATCCCAAAGTTATAACACTATAATTTGAATTTATACCAGCTTAACTTCAATAGCATACAAACACTCTTCTCCTTTACAGCTCCACCACACCCATTTTGGTTGTTGGTCACAAGATTACATCTTTATACATTGTGTGCCCCTAGTTCTTTTAAACGAGTTCATGAACTAGTTCTTTTAAACGAGTTCATGAACTAGTTCTTTTAAATGCATTATTTTCTTAAATTATGCAAAAAAAGAGATTTGGAGTTACAAACCAAAGTTACAGTAATAGTGGCTTTTACACTTTCCCTTTAAATGTATTGCTGTCTTAAATCATGTGGAAAAAACCAGAAGGTACAGTTACAAACCATTGTTACAGTAGTACTAGCTTTTATAATTGTCCATGTACTTACCCTTATTAAAGTCTTTATTTCTCCATACAGCTTGAAATTACTGTCTAGTGTCTTCATTTCACCAGGCAGGACTCACTTGAGCATTTCTTTCAGGGCAGGTCTAGTGGTCACATACTCCCTCAGCTTTTGTTTATCGGGGAATGTCTTTATTTCTCTCTCACTTTTGAAAGACAGTTTTACCAGATACAGGTATACCTCAGAGATATTGTGGTTTTAAGTGTGCAGTAACATTATGTCTAAAAATATATATGTACATATCTTAATTTAAAAATACTATATTGCTAAAAATGCTAGCCGTCACCCAAGCCTTCAGCAAGTCATAATATTTTTACAGTAGTAAAATCAGAGATCACTGATCACAGATCACTGTAAAAAATATAATAATGAAAAAACTTGAAATATTTTGAGAATGATCAAAGAGTGACACAGAGACTTGAGGTGAGCAAATGCTGTTGGAAAAATGGTGCCAGCAGACTTGCTTGATACAGGGTAGCCACAGATCTTCAATTTGTAAAAAACACCATCTGTGAAGTGCAGTAAAACAAGGTATGCCTGTGTAGGATTCTTGGTTGACAGCTTTTTTTTCTTTTAGCGCTTTGACTATATTGGCCCACTGTCTTCAGGCCTCTAAAATTTCTGATGAGAAGTCTGCTCATAATCTTATTGAGGATCCCTCGTATGTGATGTTTTGCTTCTTTCTTTATCTTTGTCTTTTGAAAATGTGGGTCTCTTTGAGTTCCTTTTCCTTGGAGTCTATTGAACTTCTTGGATGTTTATATTAATCATTTTGGGAAGTTTTTGGCCCTTATTTCTTCAGATATTCTCTGCCCCTTTCTCTTTCTCTCTCCTGGGACTCCCACAATGTATATGTTGGTCCTTTGGTGGTGTTATGTCCAACAGCTCCCTTGGGCTCTGTTCAGTTTTTTTCAATACTTTTTCTTTCTGTTTGTTCCTCAGCCTTGATAATTTTCATTGTTCTGTCTTTCAAGTTCATTGATTCTTTCTTCTCGCTGCTCAAATCTGCCTTTGAATCCCTCTAGTGATTTACTTTTTTCATTTCACTTGTACTTTTCAGTTCCAGAATTTCTTTTTTGTTTCTTCTTAGGTTTTCTGTCTCTGTTGATACTTCCATTTTATTCACACATTGTTTTCTTGATTTTCTCCACATCTTCCTTTAAAATCTCATGGAAGTCACTTCAGCCAGAGCACGAGGGGCTTACAACAATGCTGGGAGGTGCAACAACAGTGGTTGCTGCCCCCTTGTCAGCACCTCTGTGAACAGGAACAGCAATCAGCAATCAGAACACAGATTCCCAATATTTGGAGGGCTGAGTCCTTTTTGCCACCCTGGCTCCTGCAAGCTGTGTGCAGGCTGCTCCAGGAACATTTGCACAGCTGCCTGCTATGTGGCAGGGTTGAGAATGGGTAGCTGCTACTATGCTAAGAGCTGAAATTAACGGCAATTTAGCCTCCCAGTCTTCTCCTGGAAGTTACAAGCCTTCAACAGACTCTAGAGTTCCAAAATAGTTACATCAGACAACTTTTACCATCTTCCCAGAATCCTCCTTGAGTATCTGCTTTTGGTTTCATTGCTTTCTCCTCTTTATTTTATTCTTCCAACTTCCTTTAGGTTTTATTTGTTATTTTTCTAGCTCCATGAGATGCATGCTGTATTAATCTGCTCAGGCTGCCATAACAAAATACTATCTACAGACTGGGCAGCTTAAGCAGCAGAATTTAATTTTCTCATAGTTCTGGAGGCTGGAAGTCCAAGATTCGGATGTCAGCATATTTGGTTTCTGGTGAGGAATCCTTTACTGGCTTACATGCTTGCATAACTTTCTCACTATGTCCTCACATGGCCTTTCCTTGATACATGCACACACAGAGGTATAGAGAGCGACAGCAAGCTCTGTGGTGTCTCTTCTTATAAGGACACCAATCCAGTTGAGTCAGGGGCTCATCCTCAGGACCTCATCCAATCTTAATTACTTCCTCAGATGTGGCCCCATGTCCACAGACAGCCACACTGGGGATTAGGGCCTCAAAAGTAATTTTGGGGAGGACACAAACATTCAGTCCATAACAGATGCTGTAGCTGCATTCCACAAATTTTGATATGTCCTGTTTTCATTATCATTCACTTCAAAATATATGGTTTTCCATTTGTGATTTCTTCTTTGACTCATCAGTTATTTATGTGTTGCCTGATTTTCAAACATTGGAAGATTTTCTGGTTACTCTTCTGTTACTGCTTCCTAGTTTCATTCCAGTGTGGTCAGAAACCATACCCTGTGATTTCAGTTTGTGCTATTTGTTGAGACCTTTATTGACTAGTTTATGGTAAATTCCATACATATTACTACCTTCATTTTATAAAAATGTATATTCTGCAGTTGTTGGGGACAACATTCTGTATGTGTCATTTGTTAATTGTATTCAATGATACTATCTTCCTGCTGATTTTTTTTTTTAAGTCTACATGTTCTGTCAAATACCAAGAGAAGTGTGTTAAATTCTCCCCCTACAATTGTGGGTCTCTCTTTTTTCCTTTAGGTCTATCTGTTTGTATTGTATATGTATTTAGTATATGTAATTAGGATACATAGAAATTTAGAATTATCAACTAAATGATAATTGTTTTGATTATTCCATTTACTTTCTAGTTCTGCTTCTAACCAGCCTTAGTCTGTTTTTACTTATATTAAAATGGCCACATCAGCTCTCTTGTAGTGTTTACATGATCTTTTTCCATCCTTTTACTTTCAACTTTTCTGTGTCCTCATTGAAGGTATGTTTCTCATAAGTAGTATAAACTTGTTGGCTTTTTCCCCCCTAAATCCAGTCTAGCATTTTTTTTGTTTGTTTTAAAATAATTGGAATATTTCTTCCTACTCTTTTCTCCATTTCCCCATCTTTTCTGTGTTCATTTTTTTCTACTTTTTAAAGTATTTTTTATTATACCGTTTCACTCCTAATACTCTTTTAACAGTTATCTTAGGGATTCCAACATATACCTTTGACTCATTGGAGTCTACTTTGAATCAGTCCCTCTTAACACTTCCTGGACATTTAAATTTCCCACATATTTATACTATAGCACTCCTCATTTCTTCCTGCTTTACCACACTTCCACCTGGAATCTTTTTCCTTCTGCCCAAATAACTTCCTTTAGAGAGACGGGGTGTGGGGGGGAGAGAAAGAGGAGGGGGTGTTAGTGTATCTTCTATTAATGGATTCTCTCAAATTTTGCTTGACTTAAAATATCTTTTATTTCACTTTCATTTTTTGTTGTTGTTGTTTGTTTGTTTGTTTTTGTGGTACGTGGGCCTCTCACTGTTGTGGCCTCTCCCATTGCGGAGCACAGGCTCTGGACGCGCAGGCTTAGCGGCCATGGCTCACGGGCCCAGCTGCTCCGGGCATGTGGTATCTTCCCGGACCGGGGCACGAACCCGTGTCCCCTGCATCAGCAGGCGGATTCTCAACCACTGCGCCACCAGGGAAGCCCTCACTTTCATTTTTTTTAAGATATTTACACTAAACATAGTACACTTGACCCTTGAACAACTTGGGGGTTAGGGACGCTGACCCTCCCCGCAGTGGAATATCCAGATATAACTACAGTGGGCCCTCTGTATCCACAGTTTCGCATCTGCAGATTCAGCCAACTGTGGATTGTGTAGTACTGTAGTATTTATTTATGGGGGAAAATCTGGGTAAAAGTGGACCTGTGCAGTTCAAGCACATGTTGTTCAGAGGTCAACTGTATTCTGAACTGGAGTTATTTTCTTTCAGCACTTTTAAAAATATCATCCCACTGCCCTCTGGCTTTCATTGTTTCTGTTGGAAAATTAGCGTAATGTTGCTCCTTTAAGGGTATGATTCTTTTTCTGACTACTTTTTTTTTTTTTTTAATTATTTTATTTTTGGCTGCATTGGGTCTTTGTTGCTGCACACGGGCTTTCTCTAGTTGTGGCGAGCGGGGGCTACTCTTTGTTGCGGTGCCTGGGCTTCTCATTGTGGTGGCTTCTCTTATTGCGGAGCACAGGCTCTAGGTGCACAGGCTTCAGTAGTTGTGGCTCGCGGGTTCTAGAGCGCAGGCTCAGTAGTTGTGGCGCACAGGCTTAGTTGTTCTGCAGTATGTGGGATCTTCCCAGACCAGGGCTCGAACCCATGTCCCCTGCATTGGCAGGTGGATTCTCAACCACTGTGCCACCAGGGAAGCCCTTTTTCTGACTACTTATAAGACCTTTTTGTCTTTGGATCCCAGCAGTTTCACTATAATGCGTCTGTATAGTTTTCTTTATATTTATCCTTCTAAGGTTTGTAGAGGTTATGGATTTTGTCATTTGATGTTTTTAATCAGTTTTAGAAAATCTCAGCCACTGGGAATTCCATGGTGGTCCAGTGGCTAGGACTCTGCGCCCTCACTGCCGAGGGCCCAGGTTCAATCCCTGGTCGGGAAGTAAAATCCCACAAGCCGGGCAGTGTGGCCAAAAAAAAGAAAAGGAAGAAAAAAGAAAGAAAAATTCAGCATTGAAAATCTCAGCCACCGTTTATTTTTTCTTTTTAAAAAAATTTTTATTGGAGTATAATTGATTTACAATGTTGTGTTAGTTTCAGGGGTACACTATTTCTTAAAATACACTGAATAGTGCAGTCTCTTTCTCCTCTCGCTCTGTGACTCCAGTTACCTGAAAGTTCAACCTTTTCACCACACCTCATACAGCTCTTATGCTCATTTCCATGTTTTCCATTCTTTTTCTTCTCTTTACGTGAATCTGAATAGTTTCTACTATATTTCAGTTCCCTAGTCTTCTGTTTTGCAGTTTCTAATCTGCCCCAGAATCCATCCATTGTATTTACAGATACTGTGTTTTTAGGTCCTAGAATTTCCATGTGAATTAAAAAAAAAATTATTCTGTAGTTTTCTAATAAAATTCTCCATCCTCTGTTTTAATGGAACATATAAATTATAATTATTTTAAAGACCATGTCTGTTACCTCCAATGTTGTCTCTCTAGTTTGGCAAGACAACCAAAGTACTACTACTTTTTGCCTGGTTTCTCAGAATCTAGTCCCACTCATACGTGGTTTAAGGATTTGCAGTAGCTCTGGGGAAAATTACAGGCAGAATTTCAAACCTACTTCTCTACTGTTCCCTTCTCCAGGATTTTTGACCCCTCGTGCCTTGGCCCAAATTCCAATCCCTCTCTCCTCAGTCTCTTGACACTACCTTGAAACCCCAAGTTCAGAACCCTTAATATGGGGCTTGTTGCAGTGTATTCTCCTTGCCTCTGGAATCTTGGCTTCTCAAATCTTGGCTGCCTGGTTGCTCTCCAATGCCTTCTTTATTTTGCATATTTTCCTGCTTTTATAGCTAGCTGTTCTAGGCAGACGGTTAGACAGTGCTTGTTACTTGGCCATAGCTACAGACATGTAAAATGTATATATGTTTTAGATCAAGACGTAGTTTTATGTTTTCCCTTTTTTAAAACTTAGCACTATATCTTGGGCATTTCTTCCTATCAGTTAAAAAGTTCTTCAAAATCCTCACTTTATTATTATTTTTTAAATATTTATTTATTTATTTGGTTGCATGGGGTCTTAGTTGCAGTGGGCGGGCTCCTTAGTTGCAGCATGTGGGCTCCTTAGTTGTGGCGGGTGGGCTCCTTAGTTGCAGCTCCAAGGCTCCTTAGTTGCATCTTGCAGGTTCCTTAGTTGCGGCTCGCGGGCTCCTTAGTGGTGGCACATGGACTCCTTAGTTGTGGCATACATGTGGGATCTAATTCTCTGACCAGGGATCGAACGTGGGCCCCCTGCGTTGGGAGTGCAGAGTCTCATCCACTGTGCCACCAGGGAAGTCCCCCAAATCCTCACTTTTAATTATTGCATATTATTATGTAATGTGGCTGTAACATCATATATTTAATCATTCCCTGTTGTTGTATATTTATTTTGTTTAAAAGCTTTTACTGTAATAACTTTGCTTCAGTGAACATCTTTTTACATAGCCAGAGATGCAGCCAAGGTAGAATTACTGTGACAAAAGAATGTGAATATTTTAAAGTATGTATTGCCAAAATGCTTAATGAGTAAGAGGTGTAATTGTATATTTTTATTAACATCATCAACAAAATTAAAATTTTTGGATTACCCTTTTAATGATCCTTTTCTCTTTATGAAAATAATATGTGTTAATTATAAGAATATTTAGAAAACACAGATAAGTGATGCTAAAGAAATAAGTTATCCATAATCTTACCACCTAGAGTCAGACAGTGATCAGCAACATGTAATATGCTCATTGCCAGTCTTGTGTGTATGGAATCATGCTGTACATGCTGTTTTTCACTAGGAGTATCTTGAACATCGTAGGATGTTGTATATTTCTTCTGTAATGATTTTCAAATTATTTCAAATAATTGCAAAGCAGTTCATTCTTTTTGTTTTCTTTTTCTGTTTTTTATTCTTCATCTTCCAGACCTCTTCCTGTGCCAAAGCCGCCACCTGGGGAGCAGTGTGAAAGTGAGGAGGACACAGAGTATATGACTCCGTCCTCTAGGCCTGTGGGACTTCAAAAGCCAGAAGTGAAGTGGCCTCTGGAGACAACCCAGAGTTCACGGTAGGTTCACAACAATCCTATTTGGGAATTCAGTTGACACCAACTCACCTGCTTGGCTTGCTGCCTGCACATAGCATTGCCCAGCCAGAAATGAAGCAGAAAGATGTTTGTAACCTCTAATGTTTTAAGCTTCTTGCAGCTGTAAGCAATTCCACTTAATGTTTCTTCAACATCACAGTAATTTCAAAAACATACACAGCTACTACTAGTAACAAGAGTCAACCTTTTGATATTTACTAGTGATACTGGCAAGAGGAGAATGGAGATTCTTCATAGAATCAGGGTCTAGAGAAGTTGTGAACAGGTATATCTTAATAAGTTTGCAGATAACAGAGTTCTGTTTCTGAAGACCATTATGCCACTTTCCTTCTGGTCCAGAGCCTGTGATTGTAACCAGCAGATCGATAGCTGCACATACGAAGCAATGTATAATATTCAGTCCCAGGCGGCACCGTCTGTCACAGAGAGCAGCGCCTTTGGTGAGTAGTCGTTCTGCTACTTTAACAATCATTGATGTGCCGGAGGAATGAGCCTGTAATGTTTGGCCAATGAGAACTTGACCTAAGAGGAATATTCGTAAATAATTTTCTTTGCAAAATATCTTTGATCTATGGCAGTAAAAACACCTCCTCTGTTATATTTCCCATTTACACAGCTAGTTCCTTTTGTGCTTTTCATCCTTGCAGGGCCTGGAGGCCTTTGTGTTATATGGCCTGGATCGGCAGTGCTGACAGCTAGCTCCCTCTTATTCCCATTGCTTTTCAACACTGATGAAATTCTTGTGTGTGGGGGTGGTGAATACTCAATTCCCATACTAACTAGCTTACCAAGTTGAAAGTTCAAGAAGGCAGTACACACAACAGGGCCCTTTGGCTGATCTTCCAAGGTGAAATGCAAATGAAAATGTTGAATGAATGCTATAAAGTGGTGCTTGAGTCTTGGACATCAGTGACTGTTAACCTTGGCAAGGGTAGCTTTTGACATGTTCAGAAAAGTAGAGCTGCAGGATTGGTGCAGATCTTATTTTCCCTGTTTCTTTTATCTCTACGCACAGGGCCACACGGTGTTTGGCCCCTAGTGGTTATTCGGTAACCATTTGATTCTGTATATGTTTGAATGAACGGATGCCCCCGTACTGAAATGTTAGAAGGTGAAGTACGTTGGAAAAAGAAGATAACTGCACCAACTGTTCTCTAGGTGAAGGGAATTTGGCTACAGCCCATGCCAACACTGGCCCTGAGGAATCAGAAAATGAAGACGACGGGTACGATGTCCCCAAGCCACCCGTGCCCGCGGTGCTGGCCCGCCGCACGCTCTCTGACATCTCCAACGCCAGCTCCTCCTTCGGCTGGCTGTCTCTGGAAGGTGATCCCACAACAAGTGAGTCTCCAGGCTACCTTGGGTTTGTCCTGAAATGCCCTATGGCTTCTTATTTATACTGAAACAGAGATGACTGCCTGGTGACTGTAAGTCAGTAGCTGGAAGGAGTGGACTAAAGTGGGAGGAAAGCTGGTCCTGGGTCCCAAATCAGGAAGTTAAACTGTATTCAGACTCTTGAGGATTTTGCCAGACTTAGAAATGAGGTTGTTCCTTAAACCCTGGCTCTTCCTGTGCTGGGGGCAAGTATTAATAGGATTTCTGGCTCTTTTGAGTGTGCATGATGACAGTAGTACTTCATCTTGATGGTTCAGACCACACTTCTGGGCCCTGTCCCTGTCCCATTGGAAAGGAGGTGTGCCAGCTCTGGAAAGCACACTGAGTAGGCCTGGAGCCAGCCCGCATTCGAGCCTTGACTGTTAAGGACTGTTCTTCTTGCACCTGTGGCCGCCTGGGAGGGCAGCAGCCAGAGTTGCTGTCACTTTAGAAATGGAAGACAGCCTTCAGGGCAGCTGGTGAAAAAGATACATGGCATCCAGGTGCCCAAACAGGCGGTGATCCCCACCCACCCAACCTTGTTTAATGCTTCTTCGCTGCAACCTAGGCTTATTTCTGTTTCCTTATTTGTACAGGGAGAAGTTTAGTGTCTTCTCTGGCCCCTCAGAAGCGTTTTTTAACTAATTCAGGCAATGATGTGTGTGAAAACTTGGTGCTCAGGGTAAAGCGTGGTGCAGGTGCAGGTGTTCTGTGTGGAGGGCAGCGCGGTCCCTGTTGGTAGGACAGGCACGTGGTGTCTTTTGAAGGTTGTTGTGCTGCGAGGGGAGGAGGCTGTAGACAGAAGCCCTTGAAACTGTAAAACCCCGCCTTGTGACCGCACGTGTACCTGACGGACAGTAGGTCCATAATATCTCGTATTAGCACATTGTTACTAGATGAGGATTCCCGCCCCATCCCGATCTGCAAACATTCTCTTTCCTATTTCTTCCAGACTTCACTGAGGGTTCCCAAGTTCCTGAGAGGCCACCCAAACCGTTCCCTCGGAGAATCAACTCTGAAAGAAAAGCAGGTAGCTGTCAGCAAAGCACCGCCGCCACCTCACCGCAGCTCTCCAGTGAGATTGAGAGCCTCCTGAGTCAGGGATACTCGTACCAGGACATTCAGAAAGCTCTGGTCATTGCCCACAACAATATTGAAATGGCCAAAAACATCCTCCGGGAATTTGTTTCTATTTCTTCTCCTGCCCACGTAGCCACCTAGCACACCCCCTCCGTGCCGCAGCTTAGAGGACCGAGGAGCTGGGAGCTCTTGCTCGAGTAGCACCTAAAAGGGCAGAGAGGTTCCTTTGGAGACTTCACAGTGAGGTCTTGCCCTGTGTGGGATATCACATCTGCGGTTCCAAGATTTCAAAGCAGTGGAATGAGAATGGAGCAGCTAGGATGTTTTATTATTTTATTTGTTTTGAGAGTGCATTTGAAGGTGTCCTTCAGTCCCTCCCCACTTGGAGAGAGTGTGGATTTTTATTAAATGGTAGCCTACCTGGGGAACGGTCCAGAAAGCAGTAGGAGAAGCACTGTGCTGTAAATCCTAATTGAGGACTTAAGACTTTCTTAGGTTAAGGATGTGGTCGTGTGCGTCTTGTCTGTCTGTCTGTCTGTGGTTGTGTGTGTCCTGTGATTATACGATTTACCTGCTGTGTGTGTTAATCCCAGGCAGGGAATTAGCACAAGAGGTTTAAGAAGGAATCTTAAAGACTTCCATCAACTGTGGTTTTATACCCAAACCCCAGTGTGTATTACAACTCCAACACTCCCCTTAGGCTTGAATTATCATGTGCATAGCTGAAGTCTTGTATTTTTAAAACACCCGCCCTCTGTCCTTTCCTCAGTCTCCTCCTCCTCCTTGGTGTCTTGTCATTGGCAGTGGGCTTGCTATGACCAGCCTTACTGAAGCCGAGCAGCTTATAGGATGTTCTTTATTGTGTGTGATGGTATTGATTTGTTCGGTAGATAGGTGGGAAAAAAGTACTGTTGCTCTATCATTATGGTCCTGTTTGATACTCGCAGTGAACACTGGTCACTCCAAAGCACTGTTTCTACAGGAACATTGAGTTTGTTTTCAGAAAGGTGTTTTAATTATCCTAGTTACATAGTGACTGATTTGAGATAGAGGCCTTCAGATACATTCCACGCCCTCCCCAGAAAATAGTCTGTGGGAGTCAGTTGCCTTGGTGCCAGGTGTGTGTTCTAATGTAGGTCACGAGGTTTTCTACTTAATGGGAAGGGAAAACATTTGTTTCCAGCATGGTTTTCTGGCCCAAATACCATGAAGCTCTTAGGAAGCTCCATTCACATGCTCTTTACCTTGTTGTACATAAAATGCACAAAACAGACAATAAAGATTTATCTCTTCAGTTTTTCTTCCCAGTGAATTTCAGCTTCTATGGGTGTCTCCCTTTGAATATGAGCCAGGTTGTATTTTCAGAGATGATTTTTTTTTTTCTTTGCCCTTTAAGGAATGGGGGGAATACCACCCAAGGTAGCACAGCGTTCTGCTGATAATTAGCACCAACCCTACCTTGGTGCCACCCTTGCTTTTCTCTTGTGCCTATGGCTTTGGGAACGTAGCATTTCCTTCTTCCTTTCCTTCCCCTTTCTTCTTCACGTTAGGTCCTATGTACCCTTTAGTGACTGCATTCCCCACAGTAATTAGACATCGCTGGGTGTAATAAATGACTTTACTGCAGGCAGACAACATGTGAAAAGCCCTGCAGCTTGTGCCATCGCCAGTTTGTAAAGAAGACTCAGAGTCTTGTGTGGGGCACCGTTGGTACGTTCCTGCAGATACTTCCAAGGCACCACTTGAGTTCAGTTAGTTCTCTGGCCAGAGCCTCTTACTGACTTCCCTAGCAGGGTGTAACCTTCCTCCTTGTCAGAAGCAAGCCTGCTCTTTGATAAATCTACCTTCCTCACATTCTAAATCATGGTTTTGTCATGAGATCCAAAGAGAAATGACTCTCCTTACACCTGTTTTCTTTCCCATCTTGTCGTCTTTGGACCTAAAACTTTATCTAACTCTTCTCTTGGCTTTCAGCTACTCCTAGGTCTTTTGATTTCCTCCTCTTGCCTCAGAGCCATTTATGTTCCCAGAGGAGATAGTTCAGGGCTTTTTGCTGACTTGCTGTGGTTACCCAGTGTCTCCTCTACATGGCAGAAAATGGTACAGCCCCCAACAGGTGCAGGAGGGCCTGAATCGCGATGGAGAGGGCAGAGGAAAGCGTCAGAGGGTAGGAAACAGTAACCAGCATCTCCTTCTCAAAGCCAGCACAGTGTTTCACTTGTGGTAGCATTCAGTTTTGCACTTTGTGTAGATGTTGGAGGCCTAGACAGAGAACTAGAGAAAATGGCAGCAGTTTGCATACCTCTCCACACTGGAATTTTTCCTTGTCTGTAGATATTACCCATGGTCTGAAGAGCTATCAAGAGAACAAAGCACTGGTTCTGCATATCTTTTGCCTTTTCAGAGTGCATCCCAAATCTTCTTTGAAGATTATGTCCTTACTTACATAGGCTAAAGGCAGGTTCATCCTTTCTTTTCATAACTGAATACCCTTGAGGCTCGTCAGGTCAGCCCCCAAACTAGGTGCCAGATCCCTGTGTTGAACGTGGGGATCTAGGTTGAACTAGGTGTGCACCATTGCATGGCTTGGTTCTTAGCTTGTCGGCCATCTATCTGCAGGTGTTCAGGGTCTTAGACCATTCTGTGAGGGGTTTTCTCTTTGGATGCTCTGAGGTCATGCCTGGGTCCATGCCTGAGATTGCCAGGTGAGGCTCAGGAAAGTTTTTGCATGGCTTTTGTTTTGAGGATATTTCCAAAACTTTAATATCTTAAATTTTCCTTTGACTAAGGCACCAGTAACCCATTCTTTGTCCTCCATTTGTATGGCAATTTTTAATTCTTTGGCTCTGCTCTGATTTTAACTAAAATTGCCCTTTCACAAGCGGGCTTTGAATTTCGCCATTTTCGGCAAACACATCCCCTTTCCCGCTCTTAATTACAAATGGTTCCTCCTCTGTTACCTGTCAGGTAAGTAAGGTAAAAACCACTTTGATGTTTTCCTTTTTCTCAAGTGCACTAGGCTGTTCTGTTCAACCTGGTCTCCTGCTTCCCTCTGTCTCCCTGGGTTGCTTTACATAGCCTGCCTTGTTGCTGGGTGCCTGCTTTGCAGTACTTAATCAGCTGCACGTGCTGTACTCCTTCCATTAAAGTCAGGAGTTATCAAAGTGGAAAAACCCTGTGGGCTCAATGATATACCTCCCTTTAGGTAAATAATAGATTAGGCAGTTTATCGTCTCAACATTTATGTGTTAATATTTATATAAATAGTGATATATACCTGTGGACGGCCATTCTCTTCCACTAGCCCTCTCTGTCCCCCAGTGCCACTCTACATATTCTGCCATTCTTCTGTTCTTTTGCTTCCTATACAGACTCTCAACACCAGGACCCAGGGTGTGGGATGGTACTATTAGTATCAGTTAGCTGTTTTGTGGATTTTTAAAAAAAAATTGGGAGGTTGCTGTTCCTCACACTTAAAATATTTATTTCCTCTATAGAAAGGTAAAATATATTTTATGGTCCAATCAGCAATCTTACACATGAATTTTTGTATATTTGCTTGCAAAATAGGGACCAGCTATATGTTCTTTTTAACAAGATATAGACCTTTTTGTGTGTGATCAGCCATGGTGTTAGTGCAGAATATTCTCCTACCTCACATCATGAAAGGCGGAGGGATATAGGCCCTCTTCCCAAACTGTAAGTCCCCCTTCTTGCTGTTGGCCTTTCTGATTCTGCAGTGACCACTGCCCATGGAATAACGGTGTTCTGACCATTGGCTTGGCCCTAACATTGTGTTTGTTCATTCAGCAAGTGTTTATGAGTGATTACCGTGAGCCTGAAGTGTCAGCTCTGTGTTCTCCCCTGCCACCACATGGTGGTTTACTGATGTTGAGCGGTTGTACTTGGGCTGTCTAGCATGTGCGTTTGGCCCTAAAATAGCCGTTCCCAATAAGATTGTGCAGGTTATATTCACAGCTCTTTTATGTAGACATTTCCTTATAGAGCTCTCCTGGTTAAAAATCAGTTCAAAACACTCCCATTAACCCCTATTGTCTTCCTATAGCTTTGACAATGTCTGGGAGATTCCTCCCTGTAAGTCTCATGGATACCCACCATTTTTATGTGTTTAAGTAGAATCTGTTTGGTGGTGGGTTGGTATGTTGGCTCAGAGTTGCACAATAGGGCAGTTAAATGTTTAAGTAAAGCATCTGCCTACAGACCCCTTTCCACTCTAGTGCCTTCCTTGATCTTTTTACTGAGCTGCCTGTACCTCTGATCCCCTTTATAAGGAAGTTTTCTTATCACCCTTCTGGGACCTCTCACCATCTCCCATTCTATGTGGAACTTGTTTTCCAATCCTTCAACAACCTTTCAGCTAATCCTGTGTCTTAGAAGGGCTGAAGGAGTGCGAGAGGGATGGGCACCTGTTTCTGGGCCCTGATCTTCAACCAGTTGTTTGGTCTCCCAAGAGCCAGGCAGTAACATAGGTTGAACTCAGTCAGTTCTCAGAAATGTCAGCCTGTATCTCTAGGGGTACAGAGCTTAGAGACTATAGAACTTAGTATGAAAGCCAACACGTTATTATCCTCCTAGACTTTCAGGCCCTAGAAATTCTATCTGAAGTATTCTCAGTTGGCATAAAGCATTACTATTACTACTTTGATCTCAGTCTACATTAGCAGTCTCTCTTTAGAAATGCGTGTAGCCATTTAATGCATGGAATGGATGCATAGTGGAAGAAGGTCAGGGCTGTATCTTTGACCGTCCTGCTGAGCAGTCCTTTGGATGCAAGAAACAGAAGTATGCAAGCGGAAGAAAGGAGGGAATCATAAGGATGCAGGGTATTTCCCAGAACCCAGGATAAGCAGTACAGTTGATTCTGCGTGGAGCTGAGAAACTTTGCAGCTAGTCCTTTCTTCTGCTCGTTGGTCTGTTTGTCGGTATGCATGGCCCCAAGATAGGCACCCCAGTCCTCACGACCCCCAGCTCCCCATTAAATGGGATCACCGTTTTAGCAGATTCCCAGCGCCTCTTGGTTCATATTCTCAAGAAAGTCTATGATCAGCCCAGCACGTTGATCAGGTATCGACCCCCGACCTTGCCACACAGGGCAGCAGCGGCATGCTGCTTCAGATGGGAAGTAGGGGCAGGGGGAGGTTCTCAGGGAGGAGGGGATAGATACCCTAACATACTTTACTCTAGTAGTAAAACTTAACCATACTGCTTTTTTGAGAGTGGAAAGGCAGGCATGGGACTATGTCTGGGACTTGGAGGAAATGCTTAGGTTAAAGTTAATTTAGGTTACTGTCTTCTTTGTTTCTTTATTTCCTGTTTTTCTTCCCTTTATGAGTCTTGGCATCCAAGATTTCTTACCTCCCTCCTTAGGACCAGTTTCTCCTGTTCCGGAGCTAGTCTTTTCTTAGGTGACATTTCTTAGCCTTCATTCAGTCTCAGGTTTCTAGCCTTCTTTGATTTCATTTAGAGAGCAGATCACAAATCCACTGTAGCCCCTACCCATGGACTTCTGGGCTCTCTTCAGGTTTTAGTGCTGAGAACATACTCATTCTATGGGCCTGTGGCCTACCTCCCTCCAAGCCCTCCTCCCCACCCTTTTATCTGGTCTTTCCTCTATGAGGGGAGCTCTGCAGTAATATTCTTAGGCAGGCCTTCTGAGGTACCTCAGAAACTACTTTGCCAGTAAGAATTTATAAAGTTGGGACAGTTGCCAGGATGTAAATTAGGTATAGATTCCCATTTAGAGAGACTTTTTACTGAGAGCTCTTTAGACAGGATGCATTTGTCCTCCCTGTCCAGTTGCCTCCTTTGTCGTCCGATAGTAAAGCCTTTATTTTTTGGTTTTTTAAAACTGTGCTTCTGCTTGCCTGAATCTTTTGATCTTATTTATCTCATCCGGGAGCCTGTCCTGTGTTATTAAGGCAATTCATAATAACTTATAACTTTTTTTAACTACTGGAGTCATTTGATGTACACAGAAGTAACCTAATAATCCAAAGATACACACTGAGGCCCGTGATGCAGGCTGGGGCCTGTGTGTTTGAAATTCCCTTCTAGGCGCCAGGATTAAGGGGCAGGGGGATAGCAGTGCCCCTCGCCTTCACAGAGTTCTGGGAAATATGGGTTGGTTCCAAAGGCGAGCGCCAGTTTTTCTTGGTTCCAGAAAGTTGCCCAGGAGTAAGTGGGGGAAATCGGGGTGGGGAGAGCGAGGCCTGCCTGGAGGCTCACTCGCAGTTGGCTGGAGAGCATGGTGCCAGAGGGCCAGCTGTTGACTAACAGACTAACAACTGTTTGGAGATCTCGCTGCCCCTTCCCTTGTTCGGTGCTTGAGAAGAATGTGGCTGACCACTCCCTGTGTTTGTAGAGACAAGAGGCTGAAAGCGAACCTCAGGTCTCCTACTGATTTGGCAGCGGAACAAATCAGAGTTCTGATTGCCCGGCCCCATATTCTTATTCAGTCCCCAAAATGAATGTGCGAGGCGCCCTCCCGCAGTTCTCCTTCTACCCCTGGGCCAGTTTGGGAGGCCAGAGGAGTACTGCTCCGTACATGCAGTCTGAGCCTCCTCAGGCCTGGCGCCGCCTCCATGCTGAAGCCCTGAAGTGGGGTGTGCAGTGTGCCCACGCCCGGCACTCTGACATGGGTGCTGATGTGCCCTTTGTGTCAGTTCCCTCCGCCCTGTCTACCTCTGACCCTGTCCTGGGTGAGGGTGGCCATGCTTATGGCTGTCTGGAAACTGAAGAGGCAGAGAACTGCTTACAGGTCTGTAGACCATGTGTTTTCTCTTCCTTGGCTTCTTCCTTCTGCTGTCTGGGTGAGGGAGCCATGCCCATGAGAATGGATACCTCCTCTCCTGACCTGCCCTCCTCAGCACCGTTTTAGTGTCTTGGCCTTGACCTCCTGCTGAAACGTGTGGTAGGGGTGTGGCAGCTATGAGGTACCTCCTACATCTGCTTTCTGGCTGTGGTGACTTGGGATTTTTAACCTTATATATCTTTTTTTTCCTTTATTCAAAACAAAACAATTTTTAGCACACTGAAAAAAAAAAAAAAAAAAAAGCCAAACATTTTGTGCCTTTCTAAGGCAGCACTGTATCCCAGGCTGCATTTTAGGACTTAATATGGAAATACCAGAGTCTTAGCTCCTCTACCTTGAGTGTCATTAGTCCCTCCGGTCTAGGGGAGAGGAAGTGCTCCGTGCAGCTGGGGAGGTGGCCCCCAGGTGCAGCGTGTCCGCGGTCCCTTCTCCCTGCCACGGTGCTTAGTTGGAAGAAATGAGCATTGTATCCCAGGATCATTTGGTTGGTTCCAGTCAGAATCTGAGTTATCAGGTTGAATGTTCTGTGTTCAGCAGGAAGAGACAGAACGTTCCATGATTTCCAGGCATACTCTGGACCATTTCAAGTGACCCAGCCTCCTGATCCTATAAATGACCCAACTTCATGGAACAGTGTAGGGTGGACCCTCCCGAAAAGGGGAGGTTGTTTGGTTGTTCGTTTTGTCTTGTCTTTCTGCTGGGTCCTGAACTGGCCTAGACCTCCTGCCTCTCCCTTAGACTTGGCTTTCCTTTCATTTGAAAACTTCAGACATAGAGCATTAAGCAACTAGTGCCCTCTGCAGGGGCGAGTTTTCCCCTGGGAAGGGCAGCAAGGACCACGTACGGGAACAGAAGCCTGTCCTCAGTATTGTGGCCACTGTAGGTTTCGACCAAAAAAAAAAAAAAATTTTCTGTATGATGACATTTTACTTATCTCTTTTCCTTTTCTCACTTCTTCCCTGCCTTTAACTAATAAAGAATTGGGAGATAGAAACAATTCTTTTCAAAGTCCTCCTTGTTCAGGATTTTGACATTCTTGGCCTGGGTGGGGCTGGAGAGAACGTGATACTTTTCTCCAGAATGAAGAGTCCCATTTGTATATCAGTGTTAAAAATAAAACAAGATGAAAACTTAGATGAGATTTTTGTGGACTATTTTAAAAATGTGTCATTAATATAAAAAAATTATATTAGCAGTATTTAATCATTCTCACCTGTAAAGAATAAAACAGAAGGTAAATATTCTTACAGAGAATAGCAGAGCTTTAAGATTCATTTTCATTTTAAGTCCGTTTTGTTTTGCCAGTGTATTAATGTTTAGAGGTTCTGTTATACTAATGTTATTTATTAATTTTTTTCATTTCCATACACAGTTAACTAAAGAGCTTTTTCAGGCACCCATGTCTGTAAAAAAATATTTTTAAATAAAGTTTCTTTTGTGGTAGCAGACCCGAGTTCTTGGTCATTTGTGGGTTAGGGAGTGATATATTGGGGAGCTATAGGGCCAGATGCCTAGTCGTACCAATTCATCAGCAGAAGTCTGTTTTGCTACCCTGAGGGCAGTCTCAGTGACAGGAGAGGGGCAATAGCTCCTTGCCAACAGCTCACCAGGCTCTGCAGGCTGCCTAGATAGAGCAGGGCAGCTTTGCTGCTGAGTAGTTGATTATCCCGTGTTAGAGCCTGAGCCCTCTGCTCAGAAGCAGAGGTAACGCCTGGTCCCTGCTCCCAGCTGCAAAGGGTTTTGTGTTCCTTTTGGTGCAGTTCCAATTCTGGAGGCCCCAGGCTGCTGTGGTACCCATGACGAATAAAAAACAGTGTAAGATTTCTGGGACAATTAAGCTTTATTTTTCATATATATATACACATATATAAAAAGGAAACAATTTGCAAATTTACAACCTAACAAAACCATATATATACACACACACGTGCGCACAGACACACACAGAGACATACATACCCCAAAGCTCTAGCCAGGCCCGTTTCTCATCTCCAAGTACCATTCTCCCATTAGGGCCTTTCTTCTAAGGTCTAGGCCCATTAGCTCAGGCTGTAGAAGTCTGGTGCTAATATAACTTTACAGCCTTAACCCCTCGTAAAGGACAGTCTGGACCTCATCTCCAACCCCTACCCCCAGCATTCAGTCTTACGTGATTCCTTGAGAGGGTAGGGGAGCCAAATGAATGTGGGGGCTCGGGCCCAATCGCCTTAACTCTGGAAAGCGGCACCCAGCTTCCTTACTGCAGGGACAATGAGATACACCCAGGATACTTTTTAAGGAACGACACCAGGTCCTGACTTCTGCCCAGAGAAAGAAAAGAGTGTCGCAAAGGGGACTCCAGAGGCAGGCAGGCAGGGAGGCCACTGCTTCTAGATGCTGCTGGGGTCTCTCCAGAACTGGTGTGAGCAACGTACTTCACCAGCAGAGAGAGGCCTGGGCTCACTGCATTCTTACTTCAGTGATACAGCTGAATTATGAAGCCAGCCCTGGAGCAGTGGAGCAGGAAATCAGCTCAAGATAAATAGGCTACCTAATTCGGCTGCTGGTAGAAGACAGGTATTTACATCCATAATATGTGTAAAGAGAAAACGAGTTCTGCAAGAAACTCTCCTATGCGCTTCTGGGATACCGAGGCCCCCTCCTCGCCATGAGCATCACTCAACAAATTGAGACGGTGGTGGACAGGTCCCTGAAGAGGGGGCCTCCAGGGCCACGTGAGGTCCTTCTCAGGACAGCTCTGGTCCTAGCCCCATGTGCCCTCTGAAATGGGGTCTGCAGGAGAGCTGGAGGGGGATCTTCTCTGTAGTCCACTTTTAGAGGCTTTGGTGACCATCCTGAGTGCTGGGGAGGAAGGTGAGCAGGGAACAGGAAATGTTCCAGGCAGGGGAGGGAGCGACGTGTGATTCGGTGGGCTAGTGCCTCAGATCGATGTATTTCTCTCCCTAAAGATGGGTGAAGAGCAGAAGTGAGGGGGGTGTTCGGAGACACTGACCAGGGTTTAGGGTGTGAGCGCTAAGAGAGAGGAGGGACCAAAGCCACAGCTGATGAACTAGGTGCAGCCGCCTGGAGGGAAGAAGCCGGGGAGGGGGTGGAGATGGCAAGGCAGGGAATAAGAGATGAGGCCCCCGAATCGCACTGGGCCACACTTCACACCTAGTGACGTGAGCCGCCAGCGCTATTCAGGAAATGGTGATGGGACGGGGTCTTGTTCTCAGTCCTGGCAGCTACCCTCTCTCGGGGTCCCTCAGCCACCTGCCTGGCCCTACCGTCTGTGCGTGGTGTTAGGAAGGCAAGATGGGGCCGGCTCCCCATCTCCAACAGGGAAGGATGAAGGATAAAGTTAGTGTTCAGCAACCGTCAGCCCCTGCCGCTCCCAGCGCCTGAAGATGTGTCAGGCTCTGGCCACAGGAACTGCCTCCTACCTGGTCTCCTGGAGCCCTCTTGTCACCGTTGCTGCCCTGAAGGAGGCCCATCTCTTCTGGGAGCTTATCTGACTTAACTTCAACTACAAATTCGCCCTTACGAGACGGGGGCAGCGTGCTGGGAGGAGGGAGGGAGGCAAGAGGTTGGCAACTCGGGGGCAAGGGAAGGGGGGCTGTTGGGGGGGACGTGGGACTGGGTACTGAAGGGCTCTTAGGTGCTCTGGGCCGGCTCAGGGAAGGGCGACAGGGGTGAGAGGGAGGAGGTGTGGTGGATGGAAGCTGGGCAGTGGCGGTGAAGCGGGGAGCGCTCAGACCCAGGGTCCCCCTCCTGCTCCTAACGGCTGAGTGGGCACAGGGGCCAGCAGGGGAACATCCCTGAGGAGGCAACAAGCTGGCAGCGTGAGATGGGGCGGGGCGCGGGGTGCCAGGTGCCGTGCTCACATCTCTTGTTTGCCTGACCGTCCGCACGGCAGCTTGCCCTTCTTGTAGAAGAAATAGAGGACAGCGCCCAGCACAGCCAGGACCAGGACACACACGGTCACGGCCACGATGACCACACCCTTGCTTTCGGGCTCTGTCAGCTTTTTCTCTGTCCCAAAGAGACACCCCGAGTCACTCCCTGCCCCAGGCTGCCATGTTACCATCGCGGCCCAGCCCAGGGCCGATGGAAGATGGGCCGCTGATCGCTTTTCTCGACAGAGCTCCCCTGGGCTCCCGGTCAGGGCAGAGTGGGGATGCCCTGGCACAGCCCTGCTCCCGATCCAGCCCGGCTCACCTGTGGACGTGCTGTTGGCTCTGGCGTAGGGACTGACGGTGGAGGTGCTGAGGCTAGTGGTTCTGTTGGAGTCTGGGGGGAAAGAGGTTAAACGGATGGGGGGGTGGGGCGTGGGACAGGAGTGTGCCCTGCTTGGGCTTGCCCCCGCCCCACTCTGCAGGACCAAGCCCTTACCCAGCTCCAGGATAATGACGGTGGTGTTTCTGCCCAGGGAGTTGGAGGCCACGCACTCAGCACCTGTCTCCAACAGCTCTGGGGTCACAAGGACACTCAGGACGCTCAGGACACTCTGTGGATCTTGGTCCTGTTCGCTGGCCTACAAGGAAGGAGACGCAGTTCAGGGGTGGGGAGGATGCCGGGTCGTGGCAGCAGAGCCCGCGCAGGGATGGATGAGAGCCTGGGAGGCTGCCATGTGCCTGCTCACCGCGCCGTCGACGCTCCAGACGATGCTGGGCCGAGGATGCCCTGATGCTTCACAGGACAGATTCAGCACTGAGTTCTCCTTCACCCACATCTTCCTCTCCCTTAGTGCCATCCACGGGGACCCTGTGGGAGGGCGGGCAAGGGTGAGACAGCAAACTCCGCCAGCCTGCCACCCCCTCCCCACCAGAGCCCCCCAGGGCAGCGGGTGGCTTTCGGTCCCCAAAGAGCTTGAAACCACCCAACTCAAGGTGGCTTCAAGGGGCCGCCTGACCTCTGCCTAGGGCCTCACCAAAAATGGCCACGTTGACGAGCTGGGTGCGGTTCAGGCCGGGAACGCTGGGCACAGATGCCACGCAGCGGTAGCCTCCCCCTGCCTCCCGTTTCAGGTTGCGTAATGGGAGCACAGGCCCCTTTGCCAACACCTTGCCTGTCTGGGGTGAGAGATGGGTCAGAGGTCACTCCTAGGCCCACCCACCCCACAGCCCCTTGCCCCGGAGACCTGAGCCCACCTGGGTACCTTTTCTCTCAGCCACTGGAACTCAAGGTCCTGGTTACTCTCTGCCTCACAGGTCAGGGTGAGGCTGCTGCCCTCCTGGGTCTCGGGGGCTGCGGGGCTCACCCGGACTTCAGACACATCTGGGGATGCAGCAATCGTGTCAGGCAGGACAGGGCGGGGCAAATTCCTTCTCGCCCCAGCCTGGTCCCCCTGTCCTGGGCCCCAGCCCCTCACAGTTCACCACCAGCTCCTGTTGGTCGCTCAGCAGCGATGCCGTGGTTTCCAAGTCCAGGCCCTGACATTCGTAGAGGCCGCTATGCTCCTTCTGGGCTGGCTCCAAGACCAGGACCCCGTTGTCATCGGTCCTCTCTTCCTCCATCTCCCTGGTGCTGAGGTTCTGGGGGAGGACAGAGGCGTGATCAGAGTGCACCTCCAGCCACTCCTGCATGCCCACCTGCACCCAGAACAGAGGCCCCCGCACCTGCTTGCTGATGCTGAAGTGGGGCGGGGGGTTGCCATCAGCCAAACACCTGATTTCCACGCGGTCCCCCTCCTTCAGCATCCCCTCAGGCTCCACTTCCAGCCACACTCTCTCTGCCGGGTCTGCACAGGCAAAGGGGGCAGCTCTCAGCCCAAGAGCTAGCAGGACCCAGCCCCACTGCGATGGGTCGGTACTCACAGAAAACAGGGACAGTGACCTCCCTAGATTCCTTCATGTGGTTCCCACTGGGCAGCCGATAGCTGAGCTCGCAGTAAAACTGGGCATCTTTGTCCTCCTTGGTCAGCTGTGCCTTCAGAACGCTCCTCAAGGTGTACAGACCGCTCGACTCCACGATCTGGGACGACTGGATGTGGACCCCTGGGCAGGGAGGAAGGGGAGAAGGTCTCGGCCTCAGCTCCGCCTCCAACCCCGCCCTATGATCTCCTGGGTCCGGGGAATGGCAGGGGACCCCCTGTGGAGGGCCAGGTACCAATGCCAGCTGCGGCCCTTCAACCCAGCAGTTTCCTGCTCGAAACTTACCCCAGACAAACACACATAGGCAGGCACACATACAAGGATGTGTGCAAATACTGCTGCAGGGATTTAAAAAAAAAAGGAAATGAGAAAACACTCTGCACATCCACTAATGGGAACGAATGGTTAGCTAGACTATATTATATACACCGTGTGAAATGCCGGCAGTAGGTAAACGATCAGGTAGATCTAAATAGAGTGACCTGGAAAGATTTCCAAGACTTGTTGTCAAAAGGAAAACAAGGTTGTGTAACAATGTGTAGCGCACAGTGCCATTCAGATCAGGGTTTCTCGACCTCAGCGCCACTGACGTTTGGGTCTGGATACGCCCTGTGCCCTGGAGGATGTTTACAGCATCCCTGGCCTCTACCCCCTAGAGGCCAGTAGCACCTATCCATTTGCGACAACCCAAAATAATTCCAGACACTGCCAAGTGTTCCGGAGGGGAGCAAAATCACCCCTAGCTGAGGACCACTGATTTAGATAATAAAAAACAAAAGCCTATATAGTCCTAGATATATTTACATGTGTGAGTAAGTACCTAGAAGTAGGCTTGAAATCAAGGCTTGCATCAGTGTGAATACATACACACTGATAGCAGAGCTATTTCTGGGAGTGGGTCTGGGGTAGGAGGGAAATTTTCCTTCTAGATTTTCCATAGTTTGAATTCTTATGAGAATATTTTCAAGGATCACTTGTGTACTTTAAAAAAAAGTAAAATAGGGACTTCCCTGGTGGTCCAGTGGTTAAGACTCTGTGCTCCCAATGCAGGGGGCACGGGTTCGATCCCTGGTCGGGGAGCTAAGATCCCGCGTGCTGCGTGGTGTGGCCAAAAAAAAAGTAAAATAAAATGCAAGGTGGTCCCCATATTGTGCCACAAGCATGGCTTTTAAGGGCAGAGAGGATGACTTACGGTTCTTCTCCTCCTTCAGGGACTGGCTGTTCTTGTACCAGGTGACTTGAGGAAGGGGGTACCCATTCCTCCCCACACAGGTGGCAACCTAAGGAGGACAGGGTGTGAGTCTCCCTGCCTCTGCGACCCCGCCAAGCGCACCTTAGCTCCTGCCTACCCGCCGACCACCCCGGCAGATCTCACCTCCCCAGGCTCCTCACTGTTCACAGAAATGCCCAAGGCATTGACCTGGATGAGTGGCTCCTCCGGAGCTTCTACAAGGGAGAGAAATGGGGAGGGGCATGGGACCACCACTTCCGACGCCCCACGCTGCCCACAAGGCACGGACAGGGCACTCACTGTAGACACGGAGCTGGATCCGGTGCTCCTGGGACCGGGGGCGCTTGCCCTGGCACAGGAAGATGCGCTCATCGTGGGGGGTGATGCCTGTTAGGACCAGAGTAGTCCCTTTGTCCTGGAGGCTGAGCCGACTCTGGTACTCCCCAGGTTCGCTCTGGCCCTGGCCCTGACGCACGCGGAAGATGAGTGTTGGCTTCTCCTTGTGGACCTAAGGGGAGGTGGCAGGGAGGGGGTGAGCGTCCTGGGGCTACATGAAGGGCAGAGCCTCCCGCCCCTGCTGCCCTCTCTGAGGCCCAAGCACTCACAGAAAACCAGTCCGCGTGGCTGAAGTTGCCCTGGGAGTGGGAGGGGCCACATCTCAGAAGGGCAGTGCCGCCCACTTCCACCTCCACCTGCTCCGGCTCGGGCTGCTCAGCCTCTCCAGGCACACCTGGCGGGGAGGGGGTGGGGGAGGAGCTGTGTCGGGTCCAGCTGCTCTCCGTGCCCTGCACTCACACCCGCTCGCCGCAGCTGCTCTTCCTGCCACTTCGAGGGTCTGAAGGGCACTGTCCTCTCCTACCCCTCAACCACTCTTTACCCCCCAACCCTGGGCCAGCCCTCTCCCGGTTCAAGGGAGCTGGGGATGGACATTTCTGGTCATTGGAGCAGAGACCCTGAGCACCAGAAACCTCCCAGATGAGGCTGGCAGAGGGGCAACCCAGGCTCTGGGCCAAGAGGAAGGCCCCTTCCTTCCAGGCTCCCTCCTCCCCGGGTGAGCTCAGAGTGTGGGAATGCAAGGCATGTGCCAGGCCGGGGCACACTGGCCCTTTTTGTCCCCACACCCAGAGGAAGACACCTCTACCCTTTGCCCCCCCACACCCCCTCCCCAAATCCCCCATAAAACCCAAAGGGCAACCCTGGCCAGGAGGCCCTTATTTCATACTCCTTAAGCAGCACCGCCGTGAACATCCAACACTCTCAGGGGACCCCATCCTGGGAGTCTTGTGAGTATGGAGGGGTCAGAGTCATGGAGGGGGCCAGAATCTCTCCCCGGGGTCAGGGCAGGGGTCAGGGCAAGGGCCCGGCAGTGGGCAGGAGTGACATCAGTGGTGCTAGTGTGCTGCCCGCCCTGCGAGGAGGTGATGTCACTCCATACCATCTGGCTGGACTCGGGTGCCTGGGTGGTTGGCCTGGGCTGGCTCCCAGATAACAAGGGCAGATGGAGTGGTCTTCAACCCAGAGCAAAAGCTTCACACCCCTGACTCCGTTTCCCCAGAGCTAGAAGAGCAGGGCCGGGTGGGGCTGGACCTTCTGCAGCGGGTGGAGCCCGATTTAGCCCTTTCCCCAGAAGGGATTGGAAGGCAGCAGCTAAGGGGTACCCCAGGGACACCGTCGGCATGGGCACGAGGCCATCAAGTTGGGTATTGCCTAGACCTCTCCTTCCCCAGCCAGGCAGCGGCTGGAGCCCGGGAAAGGGAGCCAAGAGAAACAAGCGACACCGTTGCGGGCCATACAAGGGCAGCGTGAAGCCGGGAGCGCCCGGCTCCTAGGCAGTTCCAGAGAAAAACTCCGAGGTGCAGGGGCGCATTTCCCACCTGAACGTGGTCCCATTCCGGGAGGTGTAACAAGTCTGGGGCACTTCCACTCTGGTAATCCTCGATCCCTCGTCCCTGCCACCTGTGATCCCGTCACCCAGGTAGGTGCGAGGCGACCCACACCGCCCTCCAGGCTTTGCCAACGCCCTGCCGGGGTGGGAGCCGCCGTTCCTCCCCATCTCGCTCACCTCCAGCCTGGCTCGAAGCCCAGGCGGGAGAGGGAGGGGTCGGCGCACCCCTCCAGCTAAGAAAGCTGCCTTTCCCAGCAACAGGCGGGCGCGGGATTCAGGATTTGGGGATGCGCTGTAGAGGCGCCTCCCGCCAAGGCTCCAATCACGGGCCCCCCAGAGAAAGCACCTGAGGAAAAGCTCTCACCAGCGGCCCCAGGGACTTGGCTCCACCGCTTCCCGCTCCAGGCAGCAGCCCCCTCCCCGCCTCCCCAGTTCTGCTCCCGAGATGGTCTGGAATAGAGGCTGCAAACTGGCTCCAAAGAAGAGTTGCACGCGCGCAACGCGCCGGGTGCCTGGGACCCGGAGAAGAGGAGCGCACGACTCAGCGCAAAGCCCCGGCCCCCGCCACGATGCCAGCTCTCCTCCCGGGCACGCTCCGCCGAAGACTGCCGGGCCGCGCCGTTGGGGGCGCAGGCCCACCCCAGCGAGCTCACTCACCCGCGGCGCGGCGACAGCAGCAGCAGGCGGCGATCAGGAAGGCGCAGATGAGCCCGGACCGTTCCATGCTTCCCGGCCGGAGGGCGAGAGCGAAGTGAGGGAGCTCGCAGCTGCCGGGGGCTGACGTCAGGGGGGCGGGGGAGGGGGCCAGAGCGCCGGGGCCGGCCCGCCACGCCCCGCGCAGCCCACCCCCTCCCCACGCCCCCGCCCCGCGCGCCGCAGCCCTAGGGGGCGGGCCCGGCGCCGAGATGCCCGGAGCTGCGCCGCGGAGCCGCGCGGCGCGGTGAGGGGGGTAGGCCAGAGCCTTCCTCCCAGCCCCCAGCTGGGGAACGGAGAGGGGGCGGTGACAGGTGTCTCCGGGCCGGACTGCCTGGCCGAGGCGGCAACGAGGAGAAGCTGGCCCGGATTCCCGGAGTCCCGCCGGGTCAGACCCCCGCCGCGCTCACTCCTGCTCAGCCCCAGCCAGCCCGTGTAGCCCTGGGGGACCTCCTGGCGGGGGAGCCGCCGAGCAGGTTCTTGGTGTCCCTGATGGGGGCCTCCCTCCCATTTAGGCTCCTCTCCCCGCCTCCTCCTCCACCCCGCCGGACCCCTGCCACAGAGAAAATCAGCCTTCCCAGAACGATTGCACCACTGCAGCTGCTGCCGGCCTGGCACTGCCCCCAGGCCTGGCAGTCCTGGCAGCTCTGAGGGAAGAACACTGAGCCGGGGCCCACAGACCCAGAGGCACCTGTACTGGGGAGTGGAGACGGCGTTCTAAGGACGGCCCCTTCAACCCCAGCCCCTGCAAGGCCGTCTTTGACTAGAGGAAGGAGGGAGGGGCTGGATTCATAGGCCCAAGGTTGTCACACTTGTCCAAGCCCAGATCTTGAGAATTCTGCTCCTGCCCTCTTCACTCACTGAGCCCAGCCTGGACTCACTTTCCTCTTGCCTGAATGAAGAAAAGAGGGGGAAGAAAGAGTTAACGGGTGCAGGTCTCCAGCTTGACCCCCAGCACCTGTTGCAGTTCCTGAGGGTTGAAAGGACCCCCTGCAGCAGGGCTCCGCCCCCCTCCACCAAGCCCTCTAAGCTCACCTATGGCTTATGGCTCAGCAGCTGGGGGTAGGGGTTTGGAGGAGGAATCAGAACTGACTTCAGGCTGCCCTGCCTGAGTGGGATCTGCCACACAGTGAGGTGAGGGGGACCCTGCAGCTCCTCTTATTCCCAAACCCTGCCTGGGTCTTCTGGCCTCTTGAACTAAGGCCCTGGCAAGTGAGACGGACTTGCCTCATAGAGACCCCAAGCACCGTGGCCCTGGGAAAGGGGTCCACATCAGCGGGGACTCCTTCAACAGGGAGGATCAAAAGGGGGCCTGGATTTGGGGTAGAGTCCTGTCACCAGGCAGGCAGCCTTGCTGCTGGTTGGGGGAGGAGCAGGGTGAGGCAGCAAATGCCAGAGATGGGCAGGTGACTTGAGAGGATGCTCTGGGATGGCGTTTTGATGACGTGGAAATGACTCTCAAACCACATCAGCCTCTTCTTTCAGAACCTTGCTGACCCCCTCCTCACCTCCATTAGTTTCCAGCCAGAGGCCATGCCCGGCGGCCGGCCAGGCCAGAGACCTGGAGCCTGAGGGAGGCCGAGAAGGGGGAGGGGGTGGGGGGGAAACAAGAGGAGAGTGGTGCTTCCCCATCCCCCAGAGTGAAGGTATGGACTGGCCCAGGGCCCAGAATGGAATGGATGCGTTTGTTTGTCTGCAGGGGCAGGAGTGGGAACGGCTGAAGGATGCTGTTTGCCCTGGCAAGCTCAGAGCTGGGCATGCTGCTCTGCTTCCCTGCCCCCACCCCCTTCCCTTCACTTAACACCATTAACTAATCATTCTCCTCTCTCTGGCCTGAAAGCAAAGCCAGCTAACCACCAAGGACGGTCAGTTCTTAATTCTTCTTCCGTCCTGAGGCGAGTGGATCTAGGTGGGGGTGGAGAAGCTGCCTCTGCAGTGAAGGGGAAATGAGGTTAGAGCCCAGGGTGACATCCGTGCCCTGCACGTCCCCACCAAGGAAGCACAAAGACTGTCCTTTAAGTAAGCCAGTAGCTTGGGGCGATCTGGGCTGCCAGAGGTCAGGGGGCAGACAACTCCAGGACAGCTTCACCAGGGGGGCACACTAGGATTCCAAACCAGAAAGAGGTCAGGACTTTGGAGAGGACTCAGAGGGGACCGGAGACAGAAGAAAGGGGAGTGACGGCAGCACAGGGTGAAGAGCAGAAGGCGGAGGGGCTCAACCCTCCAACTCCTCCAAGATGCCAGAAGACAGAGCTTCAGCAATCGCAGGAAAGAGAGAAGGCGGTAGGGGAAGAACTTGCGGTGAGAGAGGATGGAGGTCCAGCAGAAGGGGAGATCAAGGAGGCTGAGCGGGCCTTCCGTCGGCAGATACTCTTGCACCTGGACTGGGGTAGAGGCAGCCTCGCCCAGATGCAGGCCAAGATCAGAAGAGCCTCAGGCCAGAGTCCTAATGCCCTGCCTCATTTCTCTCCGGAAGGAAAGGGTAGGAAGGCTGCCTTCCCCCACCCCCATGGTAGACCCAGGCTACTCAGACACGAGGGGATTCGCGGTGCAGAATGCCCTCGGTGTGTCTCACGGGCATAGGTCTGACCACAGGCAGAGAAACTGAGGCTGGGTAGGGTGGTGGCCGCGGTCTGGGTCCCTCAGCTCCCATCTCCAGGGTGAGCGGGGGCTTTCATTTCATTGTGTCCCCCACCCCGGTGGAGTTGGAGGTCAAAAGACAAGGCTGGGCCTGCCCCTGGGGGCTTGCTGGGGTGAGATTAAACCCAGGGGCTCTCTCTCTCTCTCTCTCTCTCTCTCTCTCTCTCTCTCTCTCTCTCTCTCTCTCTCTCATAGTGGGTACAGTGGTCTCCCACTCACCCCTCTGGTGGAGGGGCCTTGACCAGGAGGATGTGAGGAGGGCGGATTGGGCGGAGGAAGGAAGCTTAGAAGGACAAGCTTAAAGCTGCAGTGAGAAGGAGCTGCGGGTGGAGGGGCGGGTCAGCAATGTCAGCCATAACCAAGGCTGGGCGTCCCCCACCCACCCCCGGCCTGGCTGGAAAGCAGGGTTCGGTCTGAGTCTTTGGAGGGGAGGAAGGAGAATTTTTCCAGAGTGGGGATCTGAGCTGGGAGAAGACTGCGCTGAGGGAGCGAAAAACTGGGTAGGAGGAGGGTTGGGGGGCAGCTGCTGCTGAGGACATCAGCGGGCCAGGAAACCGGATACTGCGGGGCTGGGTGGGAGATGCTGGGGAAGAGGTTGAATGGGGGGAAGCAGCCCCTATCCTGGCCGGACGCAGTCTCACCCATGTCCTTCGCACCTGACCCGGGGGCAGGAAGAAGGAGGTGCGGCCTGGATTGAGGTGTGCCCCAGAGACACCATGGAAGAGGAGGAGGGGGACTTGGCGGGGGGATGGGAGGGGCTATTTTTAAACTTGGAAAAACCGTGAGTGCGTTCATCTCCACCCAGAGTGCTGGAGGAGGCAAAGGCCCCATTGTACAGGGGTCCAGAGAAGGGGAGGGGGAAGGGAGGTGGTGGCACAATGGCGCGGATTATGCTGGAGCAGGCCGGGGAGAGGAGGGCGGGGGAGGGGCGTCTCCGTCACAGCTGGCCTACTGAACTCTGGGGTCGAGCCAGGCTGGGGCTTGGACAGGGGGTTTCCCACTCTCACAAAGCCCCCCTCTTGGGGAGGTGGGGTCTGTCTCTGGCATCCGGCGTCGCCTCCTGGGGAGGGGTCTGCGGGTGGGATTCCCACAGCCTGGCTTTCCCAGGGACTGACTCCCAGGGTCTGTTCCCAGGCTCCCAGCATTCCAGCGACTCCCCTGGGAGCTGCTGGCCTCCCCCTCTCAGGCCCTTCTCTGCCAGGGAGTGCGGGAGAGAAGGAGGAAGAGGATGTGGGTGCATGGGGGCTCTTCCTGGGGACTAGGGACCCGTAAACCAGAGAGGGGGTAGCAGTGGGTGGGGTATACTGAGGGGATCACATCCTTCCCATCCTAGCCCCCGCCCTGTTGAGCCATCCTTCAGACCGGGATTGTCCCTCTAGTCCTCTCAGACCCCAGGGGCCTCTCCACGTGGGCAGCCCTCCAGCACCCAGGGCCTCAGCCCAGGGGATCCCAGGAGCCCCTGCTCCCCAGGTCTTGACCGGCGGAGGCCGCGGGGAGGCGGGGCATCCGGCCGCTCTCGCACCAATCCAAACATTACCATAAATGCTCAGGCCGTGGCGGGCCGGGGAGGGGCTCGGGCAGGGGACCCTGTGGCTCTCCGGAAGCCCCGAATCCGGTCTCCAGGCCTTTCTCAGCGCGGGCTGGTAGTGGTGATTCAGCCTCCGCATTGGGAAGTGAGGGGGGCGGGGGCAGAGTTGCGGGTAGGGGTGGGCTGGGGTGTTGGGGAGAGAGACAGGCTGCATGGGGAGTCCCTGCGGACGGCCTCCCAGGGGTGCAGTGACCTCTGATCGAGGAGAGAGTAGGACCGCGCAGCCAGGATTTCAGCATCGGGGCAGGGGTGCGGGCTTCTGGGTCGCCCTCTAGCCCCGCTGGATCCACTCCTGTCAAATGTAAGAATGGAGCCTCTCGCTCCCAGTGCTGGGTCTCTGCTGTCTGGCCTCGAAGGACCTAAACGTCTTCCCACTTCCTCCTGCCATCCTAAATTTGGAGAATGGAGCAAGTTGGGGGCAGGGGGAGGGCACAGGGCAGGATGCTGGGAGCCTACACCTCTCCCCCTCAGGGAAGTTCACATCCGCTCCCCAAAATACCACCACCCAGGAGGAGCAATGTCCCCAGAGAGCTGTTTAAATTTGGCCTTGAGTTGTCCCTGAGGAAAGCCCAGGTAGTCTACCAGAGAGGAGCCTACAGGAAGCCTAGGGATCCCGGGTTCTGCTGTGTCTCTTCCCTGAAGGCCACTTCTTCATTGCGTTTTCCCTTCCACACAGAGCTTTGAACAACCCAGGAGGAGCCCTGGAGGAGGGGAGCCTTGTTCCACTGCACCCCTGCAGGGGCCTGCGATTCCCCTCTGTAGTTGCCACAGCTGATCTTGGAGGTGGGGAGAGAGGTGGGAGGGAAGAAGGGTGGCAAGTCGGCGACCTGAACCCTGCCTCCCTGACCCATACCCCGGGGCCCAGGGCTTCAAGGGGACTTGAAAAGTGGAAGGATTCGGAGTCAGAGAAAAGCCCCAGGGGCTGTGCTCTCCCTGGCACCTTCCCTTTGTGTCCCAATCACACTGGAAAGTGCTGGTTCAACTTTGGTCTCCAACACCCGGCTGTAAACTCCATGAAGGAATTGGCGGCTTTGAGACAACCCTGCCATTTAATTAGCTAATCTTGGGCAAGTGGCCAAACCAGTGACTGTTCAGAAGGGACATGGCAGTGCTCAGAATGAGAGAAGAAGCTACTCATAGCTAATATTTGCACAGCGCTTTACAACAGCCCAACACTTAAGGGTCATTTTCATCACTAATGTTTATCTTGATCTTTGCAACAAAAAATGACGAAACTGAAGTGAAAAGACTTACATGACCTGAAGTCAGGCAGCCTGTGAGTAATGGAGCTACATTTTCTTCACTGTGGTAAAATACACATGACATAAAACTTACCCTTTTAACCATTTTAAGTGTACAATTCAGTGGTGTTAAGTACACTCACAATGTTATGCAACCATCACCACTGTCTAGTTCCAGAACTTTTTGATCACTCCAAGGAACTAAAATTTGAACCAAGGTTGATCTAACTCCAAAACCCGGGCCCCATACCTGTCATAATTTACAGCCGAATTAAGTAAACATATCATGGAAATGAAAGCAGTGGATTGGAATATCACCGAATTATGTGGTATAAACAGGAAATGCAACAGGGGTTCAGAAGAGGGAGCATCCATGTGGACTCTGCCTGCACTAGCCAGGAAAGCCTTTCTGGAAGTGTGGCGGCTTCAGTGAGAAGTCAAGTTTAGATAGGGGAGAAGTGAGGATAGATCATTCCAGGCAGGGCAAGTGGCACCACAAGAGGGGGTGGGAAAGAAAGAAAGGGGCAGGCACAGTGAAAACTGCTTCTTCTGTATAAGAAGAGTTTCAGCATAGGCAACTGGCTAGAAGATCAGGCTGATGGGGGAGCCTGGGAGACCTTACTTGCTATTTGCATAGCAAGCCCACTGCTTTCACTTTCATTATAATGTGTACTTGGAGTGTCTTAAGGAGAGCTTCAGCCACTGCTACCACCTGTTGGTACCACCCTTATGCAAACAGCTGGTACTAAATAAACTGTTACATGGCTAAATAGAAATTCAACAGGGTAGGGGGTGCATCGATGTGAGAGCTTGGGCAGGTGGCACAAGCAATGAGAGGGGGTGGGAAAGAAAGAAAGGGGCATGCACAGTGAAAACTGCTTCTTCTGTATAAGAAGAGTTTCAGCATAGGCAACTGGCTAGAAGATCAGGCTGATGGGGGAGCCTGGGAGACCTTACTTGCTATTTGCATAGCAAGCCCACTGCTTTCACTTTCATTATAATGTGTACTTGGAGTGTCTTAAGGAGAGCTTCAGCCACTGCTACCACCTGTTGGTACCACCCTTATGCAAACAGCTGGTACTAAATAAACTGTTACATGGCTAAATAGAAATTCAACAGGGTAGGGGGTGCATCGATGTGAGAGCTTGGGCAGATGAGGTGAAGTTAGGTCATGGGGGAGGAACTTGGATCTTGAGATAGAGTAGGCAGTGGGGAGCCACTGCAGGTTCTTGAGCAATGGCAAAATGATGTGATGAAATTGAAATTTAGATTTATAATGGTTTCTTTATTTCTTCTCTGCCTGAGAGCGCCCCCTGGCGCCCCTAGTTTCAATTGTTCTCTCACTTTACGGAGTAGGTGGGAGGATGGGGGGACTGAAAAGCTGGATTGATGAGTTGCAGAAACCAAACTCTTCGGCCTCATTTCAGTTATTCCTGAGCGATGACAGCACTGCAGTACAAATAGAGGTGACATGTGGACAGATAGGGTTTGCTTTGAAGGAAAGGGGCATTGTGGTGGCTCCCTTCTCTGTCTTGTAACTGAACTAGGATATCGTGTATAGGGTACTAAGTTGGGGGTGGGGGATGGGATGATAACTAAGACGAGGTCCATGTGCTTGAGAGGTCTGTACTCTAGTGAGGGGGACAGACAAGTAAACAATTAGAATACAACGTGCCAAGTACTAGGGTGCAAAGATGCACATGAAACAGTTACTTAACTCAGCCTGAGGTGACCAGGGAAGGCTTCCTGGAAGAGTTGACACCTAGCTTCATATTAAGGGATAATGGTAGGTACCTGGGTAAATGGAGTGTGACAGCATATGCTCTGTGCAGGAGACGACTGGCGGTCGGTTAGCATCCTGCAAGGGAGGAATGAATTTAGTGAGGGATGAGGCCAGATTTGTAAACCCTGGTAAATGATCCCGCACAGCAGGGTGTGTATAAATGGTTTTGAGCAGGGGAACACCTGCCAATCGGTTTAGATCCATCAGAGTTCAGCCCCAGAGGGACAGAACCAAAGGTCCCACTTTCTAAGGTCCCATTTCCCCTCCCAGCTTCATCCTCTCCCTTGGGTGACTGAGGTTGGAAACTTCCAGCCGCTTCCGGGGAGGCTGCTGCTACACCCGGGTTATGGCCTTATTTCAACAAGCCAATCCGTCCCTCTGATCATAACAGCTCCACACTAGAATGAAAGATAAGCATGGGAGGGACCTTGTCCCTTATGTCACCCACCATGACTGAGAGCCTCTTGGTAGCCTTTTCTCCTTACCACATCCAACTTGAGGTGGGACACAACACTTGTGAGTCCCCTATAAACAATCTTGGAATAAACTCCACTCAGTGGAGTATATGCAGCTGTTAAAAGGATTAGGACACTCCCTATACGCTGATACGTGGAGTGATCGCTAGAATGTACTTTTACTTATTTATTTATTTGGGGGTCATTGACATTTTTTATTGAGGTATAGTTGATGAAGAATATAGTTTTAAGTTAAAAAGCTTGATATACAATGCTACATGTGGAATGCTACCTTTTGTGTAAGAATGGATGAATATTTTATATGACCTACATCTATATTTATACTTTCAGATAGAAACAATGAAAGGACCAAAACCACCAATATTTGTGTGGCCAGGTCAGATACAAACGAAGGTTGAAATATTTGAATTATTTGAAGGCTAACCAACTCTCTTAAATATGCTCTGTCCTCTTACCTTGGCAAATAGCCTTTCTAATGACAAAATTAAAAAATATGTGAAGCTGTAGTTTTTGTGTGACAAAGTCAGCAAAATATCCAAGATAATTTAATTTAATTATCATTGCACATGCCTGGGTGTTCTCACGATGGGCCGGCAATGTTTGGATGGATAATAAAGTCATATGCAACTCATAGTTATTATATAATATTCCATTAAATAAATTCTTCTTGCCTTCATTTTGCCAAAATCCCAAATGCATATTCCCTTGCCAGTAATGCCAAATTAACTTACTTTTCTTGAGTTGTTGCTCTTAGATGTTTAAAAAATTAATTTCAATAAAGAGAAACTTTGCTCCAAACTGAAATTATTACTAATATTTTTAAAGCAATACTTAGATCAGAACTGAATCATAAATTTTATATGTCATATTCAAATATTATAAAGGAGTCACAGATTATAAATATTAAAATATTTTTTCATCTTATAAAGCTTTATCATTATAATTTTCAACATATTTTAAAGCAATATCTAGCTCCATTTGGTGTTTTTTTTTTGTTTTGTTTTGTTTTTTTGCGGTACGCGGGCCTCTCACTGTTGTGGCCTCTCCCGCTGCGGAGCGCAGGTTCCGGACGCGCAGGCCCAGCGGCCGTGGCTCACGGGACCAGCCGCTCCGCGGCATGTGGGACCTTCCCGGATCGGGGCACGAACCCGCGTCCCCTGCATCGGCGGGCGGATTCTCAACCACTGCGCCACCAGGGAAGCCCCACGGATGTTTATAGCAGATTTATTCATAATTGTCAAAACTTGGAGGCAACCGCGTCATGTCCTTTAACAGGGGAATGGATAAACAAACTGCAAGGTAATGCATACAATGGAATATTATTCAGGGATTAGAAAAAAGTGAGCTATCTAGCCATAAAAAGAAACGAAATTGAGTTATTTGTAGTGAGGTGGATGGACCTAGAGTCTGTCACACAGAGTGAAGTAAGTCAGAAAGAGAAAAACAAATACCGTATGCTAACACATATATTGGAATCTAAGGAAAAAATTTATATATATATATATATATATATGGTTCTGAAGAACCTAGGGGCAGGACACGAATAAAGACGCAGATGTAGAGAGTGGACTTGAGGACATGGGGAGGGGGAAGGGGAAGCTGGGAAGAAGTGAGAGAGTGGCATGGACATACATACACT
>NC_041229.1:13424587-13436347 GCF_002837175.3 Physeter macrocephalus | reverse complement strand
CACATATATTGGAATCTAAGAAAAAAAAATGGTCATGAAGAACCTAGGGGCAAGATGGGAATAAAGACGCAGACCTACTAGAGAATGGACTTGAGGACATGGGGAGGTGGAAGGGTAAGCTGGGACAAAGTGAGAGAGTGGCATGGACATATATACACTACCAAATTAAAATTAGATAGCTAGTGGGAAGCAGCCGCATAGCACAGGGAGATCAGCTCGGTGCTTTGTGACACCTAGAGGGGTGGGATGGGGGAGATGGGAGGGAGGGAGACGCAAGAGGGAGGAGATATGGAGATATATGTATATTTATAACTGATTCACTTTGTTATATAGCGGAAACTAACACATCATTGTAAAGCAATTATACTCCAATAAAGATGTTAAATGGGGGGAAAAAAAAGAGCATATGAAAAAAAAAATTGAGCTATCAAGTTGCAAAAAGACATGGAGGAACCCTAAATACATATTGCTAAGTAAAAGAAGCTAATTTGAAAAGACTATGTACTGCATGATTCCAATGATATGACATTCTGGAAACGGCAAACCAATGGAGATGGTAAAAAGATCAGTGATGGCCAGGAGTTGGGGGTGAAGGAGAAAAGGGATGAATAGGTGGAGCACAGGGGATTTTTAGGGCAATGAAAATATTCTGTATGATATTGTAATGGTAGATACACGGCATTATACATCTGTCAAACCCCATAGGATGTATGACACCAAAAGTGCACCCTAATGTAAACTATGGACTTCAGTTAGTAATAATAATGTATCAATATTGGCTCATCAATTGTAAAAAAACAAAGAAACTAAAATAGTCAAGCTTAGATTTAGATTTGTTAAACTTTTGCCAATGTTATTAATAGTAAGCAACAGTCCATCTCAAATATCTGTGGGTAGCAAGAATAATTTCATTTTCTACTTGTGACCATGATTTACTCTTTATTTGAGAATCTTCTGTTGTTTTGCTTAACTCTTCAAGTTCTTTTAGCATCATGTGTCAAATATACCTACTTGTTTTAACAGCATGCAGCCAGAATTCTCATCATGCTTCCAAGAACAGTTGGAAGGTCAAATGTGATATGTGTCTTCTTAAGATGTTTCAACTTTGGGTAGATCCAGAAAATATTGTATATAATCTTTTTAACATTCCAAAGAAAGCCATCATGATCACAGTCAAGGTAAGGTCTAGTAACAAGTTCAACTATGTGCCATACAGGGTATATGGCGCAAAAAACGCTTCTGGATTTTTCGTTAAAAAAATGACCTTGTTCACCTTTACTTTTACTCAACCATGTCAGTCCCATTATCATGAACTTGCTCTCAACATCCTTTTAAATCAATGCCTAAAATTTTAAGTTGCTTTTTTCCAGTCCTTCCCTTAAGTCAGAACAGGGCTAAAACCAATTAAATACGCACACGTGTTTCATCCAGACTCACATATAGGCAAATTTTTAAAAATATGAATTAATATTACAAATGTTCCTCAGCCACTCTGGCAAATACCGCATTAATTTCTGAGTACTTCTGGAACCACAGACTGGAACAGGAAGAAAAGCAAGAGGATTTGACTAGTTAATTAATGTATTTCTTTTCTTCCCTAAGTGCTTCAATGGCTCAAATCCTCCCTGGTACAAACCACAGGTCTTTGTGGCATTTTGGACAGTCACCTCATGTTTCCAGGACACAGATTATGAGATGTGAAGTGATTCTCTGGACCCGAACAGTGTTATTACCAGAGCTGATGTTTAGGGTTATGGGTTCTCCTGTACTGGTGCCAAGCCTCGGATCCTGATTGAAAGAGGAAAATATTTTTTGGTATGTTTGTGATTTGTGGGGCTAGGGGGGTACTGGGAGGGAACAGGGTGGAGGGGGCAAACCTTTCCTTTTTTTTTTTTTTTTTGGCTGAGTTGGGTCTTCGTTGCTGCGCGCAGGCTTTCTCTAGTTGCGGCGAGCGGGGGGCTACTCTTCATTGCGGTGCGCGGGCTTCTCATTGCGGTGGCTTCTCTTGTTGCGGAGCACGGGCTCTAGGTGCGCGGGCTTCAGCAGTTGTGGCACGCGGGCTTCAGTAGTTGTGGATCGCAGGCTCCAGAGCTCAGGCTCTGTAGTTGTGGCGCACGGGCTTAGTTGCTCCGCAGCATGTGAGATCTTCCTGGACCAGGGCTCGAACCCGTATCCCCTGCATTGGCAGGCGGATTCTTAACCCCTGTGCCACCAGGGAAGCCCAAAAGCAAACCTTTTAGGAATGTACCTTTTTATATGGTGTTGATTTGGGGACCTTGTAAATGATTTGCATGATTAAAAAGCCAAATTAAATCAAAAAGGAAAAAAATCCAACTCTAAGACCATGGCAGTAATATGGATTCTACTGAATGCTTGATGAGGAGATGAAGGGGAGGGTTATAGTACACACCATACCACAAAACAAAACTCCTGAATTAGCCATTCTTTCTGGTTTTACCCCATCTCTTAATCCTCAAGCCTGAACATCCTCTTAAAAAGCCCCTCTGTTGTCCCAGCTAGCATCTCTCACCTAGCAACACAAAAGCCCTGCACTTAGCACAACAGCAGAAACCAGCTGTTTTTCCAGGAGGCCCCTGGGCCAGATGCCTGAGAGTTTTAGGTCATACCACTATTATCTTCCATGACACAATTCTGCAGGGATAGCGCCTCCAGGCATTAAGTTTTCTCCAGATCTGGCTTATTTTCTTCTCAACCACTGCAACTCACACTAGTAAGCAATTTGAACTTCCTCCCTAAAGTCAGTTGGTGTTAGTTCTTTCGACCAACGCTCTCCAGTCTTCCAGCCTCCAAATAGAGGATGACCCCTGCTTTGGCAACAGTCGGTTTGAACCAGCTGTTACTGAAACACAGTCCTAGAGGAGAAAGAAATATTATCGAGTCAGTAGAGATACTGCTTGAGTCCAAACCCAACCCAACCACAATGATCACCTCAAGGGGAGTGTTAACAACCTCTCAGCACTGGGAAGCGCCTTGGCTTCTCTAAGGCGGGGGTCATCTGAGCACTTCTTTTGCCTTGTGGTAACATGGTACGTTCTTATATTTCTAGCTTAAGAATGGATAGCATTTTGCAGCAATTCACTTGTCACAGAATTTTGGCCACAGGTAACCTCTGCCTGCCCACAACTAGAACGCCCGCAGAGTCAAAGGTTGTGGCTTGTTTAAGCTAAACTAAGCTGGTTTTGGCTAAGTGTGTCTCAGATCACTCAAAGGGGAGGCCTTGGTCCCAGACTGATGGAAATACTGTCTTAGAGGATCCTGCCAACTTCAAGGTCTTTCTCGCCCCGGAAAGCTGGCTGGTTAATTACACACAGTGCAGGCACAGCAAATTTGCTGAGTTTGATTTTGGACACATTGAGTTTGAAGCACCAGTGGCATATCCAGCAGCTGTCCAGGAAGCAGGTGGAACCTGAACTTTACAAGAGAGATTCAGGCTGAAGACACAGATTTGGGAATCATCGTGTAGAGAGGAGAGGGGGCCATGATGGAGACAGAAAGAATACAGGAGAGGGTAAGGTCCAGAGGCCAAGGGTGGAGGAAGTGGTCATTGATGTCAAGTGCTGCAGGAAGATAAATTAAGAACATAATAGTGTTCACTGGACAGGTAAGATTTCTGAAGAGGACAAGTTATGCGTGGTGGGTTCAAGTATCTTGAAGAGGAGGTGGGCATTTTCTCCAAGATTTGAAATTAGGGGAAAAATGCAAAATAAAAACCCCAGCAACAATAACCACAACAGACTGTGATCTGGGCAGGAGGTTAAACAAATCTTTATATTATTCTCCTTTGTTTAGAGAAATTAGCATTTTGTAGCTAAAGCATAGATGGGATTGGGGGTAGAAATAGACTGTTCTGTAATATAAAATAACAATGGGAAGTTGGAGTCTGATGGCTAGAGAAAGGGAGGGGAAATCTCAAAAGGAAGAGGAAGACAAAGGGAAAACATGTCTCAGAGAAAACATTAAGTTGGGGCCTGACTGATGTGAGAGAGAGGCTGGGGAAAAACCAGTGGAGTTTGAGAAATTGCAGTCCTTGCCCTGCACTATGGTGTAACCCCTACTGGGAGCCCCCTGTTTCAGGAATGGTGTGCTGCATCCCTCACCTTCCTATGCATCAGTGGTGCTTTGGGGAAGAAAGGATTCAGGCAGTATTCAGGGTGGGGTGACAGAGACGGACACTTTCAGCAGTCCAGGCCAGAGTGGAGATGAAGAATTCAATGTGCCAACTAAAAACTGTCACTAGCCACGATAGTCACTGACCTTCAACATCCCCTGAAAGGAGTTCAGGGCAGAGATCAGGAATGAGGCACTCTGTGCTCTGGGAAAAACTGGCAGAACAGTCCTTCAGACAGTTATTTTCAGGAGAAGATTCTACGAGCCCAAATTCTTGCATCTTCTCATATCTAGAAAAGCACTTAAATCATTAACGGAGACATCTGCTCCTTGTGACCAGCAGCAACCTTCTGCGAAAATGTGTGCTGAATTGCATGTATGCCCCCCTTACCAAAATTACACATATATTCACCTCCCCCCTTACCTCTTCAGAGTAGTTCCTCAGAACTATCTCAGAGGCTGTCTCCTGGGCTATAGTCCTTATTTCACCCCAAATAAATCTTAACTCACAACTCTCATGCTTTGCTTTTTTTTTTTTTTTTTTTTTTTTTAAGTCGACAAATGCAAGCAGGAAATTAAAGCAAAGGAGGCCAGGGGAAGGATAAGACCTCCACGTATCCTTGGCCTTAGTAGAGAACACCAGGCTTCCCAATATAGTTGGGATAGGATCTTAGATATTTTGAATATTATTTGAATATTAAAGAAAAGGGTAAATTTTTGAGGAGCCTACTACGGGTGCCCAGGCAGATATCTAACTAGAGCGTTCAAGTAAACAAATTAATAGGGCCTGGGCTAGAAGGGTGAGCTGTTTCCGGCATGTGACCTCCTTTTCTCACTGACAATGAGGTAATCTCCTGAGGATGCTGAGAAAACGTGATAGAGCTTGAGGAAACAGTTTGGAAATAGCACCTTGGGAATCCCCTATCACAATCTGTTTCCCCTTGAACTACTTGTGAGCAGGCACGTCTTAAACATCTTTTGTATCCTCATTCGTACAAATACAAATCCTCATTTGCATTTGTAGCAGGCTCAATAAACGACAGAATAAATGGATGAATGGAGGAGGATGAATGGAGGAGGACGAACGGCCGAGTCTGAGGCTGCGGAGGCGGTTCAATCTTAGAGCCCAGCTCAAAGGCAGTGACCGCCAACCCGCACCTAAAAAAATCAAGGCTGGAGGCCAAGTGAGAGAACAGCGCCCACATTATCCCAGTCCGAAGTCCTGCTCCTTTAGGGGGCGGGGCAAGTTCACCTCTGCCCTTCAATTGACCAATCCCCGCCTCAAGGGGGCGGGGATTTCAATCTGTTTTCCCCCCACACCCTTTAAAGTACTAAATATGTTTGGGCGCCGTTCAAACGGACCAATGAGTGCTCGACGTTTCCTGCGGTTGGGCCTCACCGATTGGTCAGAGTTCGTCGTCCCGCCCTCCTTGTCACGCCTTTTGCCCCACCCGGTAGCACACAAGATGGCGGCGCCCAGCGGAGTAGAGGCCGCGCCTGGGGTTTGCTGAGGCTCGTTCCCTTCCCCGTTGCTCCCTTGGGCGCGAAGCGCCGCGAGCCCAGAGGACGGGGGCCGGGCGGGGACAGAGGCACCTGCGTAGCTGGACCGCGAGCCCGCGCCCAGCCTGCGCCGCCCCCACCCGGCCCCGGCCTGGCCCGATCCCTTCCGTTCCCGGTCTCCTCTCGGTCTGACCCATTGCCTGGCCGTGGTATGCCACCACCAGGCCTCCAAAGCTGAGGTTTCTCCTCCAGCCCGGGATCACCTCCACTTTAGAGATGTTTGGGCTCTTTCCTCCCCAAGAGCCCGCCTTCAAAACCGGGACTCCTGGACCGGCATTTGGCCCCCTTTCCCTCCCCTGAGACTCCACTTCCTTCTAACCCACTTCTTCCTCAGATTCTCCCTGTATTGGAGACTGCTCACTTCCTTTCCAAATTAATCCCCGACCTCCTCCTTCCCCCAAATATTGACAGCCCTGACACCCCCCTCAACCGCGAGCCAGACTTCCTTTTGGACTAACCCCCATAGCTCTATCATGGAGGCTGTGTACCTGGTAGTGAATGGGGTGGGCCTGTTGCTGGATGTGCTGACCTTGGTGTTGGACCTCAACTTCCTGCTGGTGTCCTCCCTCCTGGCTTCCCTGGCCTGGCTCCTGGCCTTCATCTACAACCTGCCACATACGGTACTGACTAGTCTTCTGCACTTGGGCCGTGGAGTCTTGCTGTCATTGCTGGCCTTCCTCGAAGCCGTGGTTCCCTTCACCTTTGGGGGCTTTCAGGCCTTGTGTACCGTACTGTACAGCTGCTGTTCTGGCCTGGAAAGCTTAAAGCTCCTGGGGCACCTGGCCTCCCACGGGGCGCTTAGGAGCCGGGAGATCCTGCACCGGGGTGTCCTCAATATGGTCTCCAATGGCCATGCTTTGCTGCGCCAGGTCTGTGACATCTGTGCCATCACCATGAGCCTGGTGGCCTATGTGATCAATAGCCTGGTCAACATCTGCCTCATTGGCACTCAGAACCTTTTCTCCCTGGTGCTGGCCCTGTGGGATGCAGTGATGGGACCGCTGTGGAGGATGACGGATGTAGTGGCTGCTTTCCTAGCCCACATTTCCAGCAGTGCTGTGGCCATGTCCATCCTCCTCTGGACCCCCTGCCAACTGGTTCTGGAGCTCTTGGCCTCTGCTTCCCGCCTTCTGGCCAGCTTTGTGCTTGTCAATCTCACTGGCCTGCTGCTGCTGGCTTGCGTGCTGGCAGTGACAGTGACTCTGTTGCACCCGGACCTCACCCTGAGGCTGGCCACCCGGGTGCTCAGTCAGCTCCATGCCCGGCCATCCTACCACCGGCTCAGAGAGGATGTTGTGCGGCTCTCTCGCCTAGCACTGGGCTTGGAGGCCTGGCGCCGAGTCTGGAGCCGTAGCCTGCAGCTGGCGAGCTGGGCTAACCGGGGAGGGGCCCCAGGGGCCCCCCAGGGTGGCCCTAGGAGGGTGCCCTCTGCCAGGACCTGGCGACAGGACCCTCTTACTGAAGCTGGGCCCAGATCAGAGGCAGAAGAAGAGGAGGTCAGGATGGCCAGAGTGACAGCTGCCCGGGGCCGGGAGAGGCTCAATGTGGAGGAGCCTGTAGCTGGGCAAGACCCATGGAAATTACTGAAGGAGCAAGAGGAGCGGAAGAAGTGCGTCATCTGCCAGGACCAGAGCAAGACAGTGCTGCTTCTGCCTTGTCGGCACCTGTGCCTCTGCCAGGCCTGCACTGAGATCCTGATGCGCCACCCTGTCTACCACCGCAACTGCCCACTGTGCCGCCGGGGCATCCTGCAGACCCTCAATGTCTACCTCTGAAGACTCCCTCCCCGCCTGCTCACCTCTCCACGCAGCCACCGGCGCTAGGACAGCATTCACACCTGATCTCTGGGTCCCAGCCTGAAGCCCCTCCTGCCCCTATGGCCGTCCTGCCGAGCCTCGAAGCCATACGTCCAGGACGTGGAGATGGGAAACTGGAAGACTGTGGCTCGGCTGGGGGCAGGGTAACAGCTTATCCTTACCCAGTGGGTCCCTGTGACGCCGAGGGTGGTGAGTGTGTCACTCTGCGAGGCCCTGAGACTGTGCTCTGTGGGCTCCCCTCCAGCTTGCCAGGGCCCACCCAGATGCCCGCGTCTGGGGCTCCCCCTCTCCGCTTCTGATCGTTCTGTTGGGGATTTGCAGGTTCTTTCCCTGCTCCCTTCCCACTTCCTCCCCCGCTTCTGCAGCCACACACATCGGTGTCATTTGGGTGTTTTGGCAACTCAAGGGCCTTGGAATGATCTTGAACATTTGCTTTCAGCTGGAGCCCCTGTGCTCTGGCAGGCTTTGGGGGTAGGATCTCTCAGGTGCCCTTAGAGCTACTTCTACCAGTCATGATCTTATGAGGCTCCCTTCTGACCTGACCCAACAGCTGGGATAAGAATTAACCCCCAGGTGTGTGTGTGTTTGCACCTGGCTTTGGGACCATGTGTCCTCTGACACCCCAGCACCACTGGGAACCGCAGGGGGGATAGCCAGATTTCTACTCCTATCCCTTTCACTCCCCACATCGCAGAGTGAAATGGCATTCTGTTCGTCTCTCCCTGGCATCGGGGAGGGCAGACTGTGCACATTTCACTGGGGTCCAAATACAGAAGGGGCCAGGGCCGAGAGGCATGCAGCTCCCTGAGGGGTCTGTCTGGCCCAGGATCCAATGAATGAAGTTCTGTTACAGCTCTGAAGGCCTCTGTGTGCATCCTTGCAAGGGCGAGCCGTTGTTTAGGGTGATGGATGCTGCAGCAGGGTCCTTCAGTCCTGCCGGAGTCACAAGTGTGGTTGGTGGGGGACCTGGCAGAGAGATAAGATAGGGTGCCTTGGGGAGAGCCCCTGCCAGGTGTGGCTGGCTTTGCTTTCACCCTGTCTGATTTGTGTTCTCTCAAGTGCACAGCTTTTGGAAAGCTCTCCTTATCTTTTCTATCTTTCCAGAATTAGCCCTAGGAGAGAGGAGTGTGAACTTGTTCACCCTTTGGGTCAGCCCTCCCAGCTTTCCTCTGGTGCCACTCTTCCCAGGAGGGAGCTTGGGGTTCCTGCTGCCTGGAGTCCAACCTACCCTCAGATCCCTGGAGTGGTTGGTGGTTGTCGTGTCTCTTGGCATAGAGTGGCGCTGTGATGGGCTGGAGTACGGCTGTGGGGCCTCCTGGTGGACAGCTGGGAGGCCTGCCTCTAGCTCACTGGGTCCAGTCGCCATTGGTCATATCCATCCTCACATGACCTGCAAGAGAGGGGGGGACACTACCCCATAATTGTATGTTAAATATAGGAGCATGATGCCAGGGACAGCCTTCTGGAAGGGGGTGGGGGAGGGGAAAGCGGTAGATGGGAAGAAACTCCGAGGAGAGGCCCCTCCACTTTCTCTTGGGTTGAGAGCCTGAGCTGATGTGGGCAGGCCAGCCCGGGTTTGTTAGTCATCGGGTCGGGGGTGGGGCAAGGAGAGGAGCCCCGGAGGGGCTTTGCGGCTAGCCTCAGACTGAGTGGTGTGGCCCAGCTCAGTGAGTGACTGTTCCCCACAGCCACCTTGGAGTTGGGAGGCCTGAGGAAGGGCTCTTTTTACCCCTTCCCCCAACCCTGGAGAGGGAGCTGAGCATGGGGAGGCTTGGTTCCTTCCAGTCTGTTTAATGTGAGGATAAACATTTTATGAGAGAAGATAAACTTCCTGAGCGGGGAGCAAATGACCCCCTTTTCCTCCACCCCCATCTGGAATCCCACTGGCAGATCTCAATACTCTTCCTCCTGCTAACCACCCTAGCAGCCAGGAGCTCAGCTACCTAGGGTCATTGCTGCATTCTGGAACTGGGGTGCCCCCTCGTGGCCATCTCTAAGGTGACATCTCTAGACATCCAGGGACACTCCACTCCCCTGGCATGGGGGACAGAGAAATAGCTTTCCAGTCATCTAGGGACCAGGCAAGTAGCCAAAGCAGCCATGAATGAAAATCCTGGCTTCCTTTCTGTTGGTCAGGGCAGGGATGTGTGTAGTGAAGTTCCACCCAGTTCATAAGACATCTTTGAGTTAGAAAAAGGGCTCCTCCTTCTGGGTGGCCAAAGTCTGACACCAGGACACCCTCCTCAGCAGGGGCTCCTGTTCACAACCTCCACCGCTTACGCAGCAGGTCTGTGGAGCGGCCTCTCCTTCACCTGGGCCTGCTTCCTGTATCTCCTGGCCCATAGCTCCATCCAGCCCAAGAGCCCTCCCTTCTGCCTGAGCACCCTCCTCCCTCTTCTCCCCATTATCAGAATCTGGGCATCCCCACCAGTAAAGAAGAAAGGCTGAAGCCAGTAAGAGGGTTTTTGTTGTTGTTTTAAGATTTATTAAATGATCTCTGAGAAAAGGGCCCAGGAGCAGGAGGGATGAGGGAGGACCCAGAGAAGCAGAGGACTAGGAAGGGAGCACCCCACCTTGGGGTCCTGGGCCAGAGCAACTGCGGGGACTCACACCTGCCAGCACACCGCCAGCACGCTGCCTGCCAGCACTCCTTTGGTCTAGGGCAGAAATCCAGCCACTGCCCCGTGCTGCCAGCCCTGATGTCAGCCTCTGTCCCCATCCCCTGCCGGCAGCAGAACGGAGAGGCCCCCACCCCACCTCTGCGGTCATTCACAACATTCCAGGGGGCCCAGCCCTCCTGGATGATGTGGCTGTCAGTGTCATGCCCTCCTGCCCTTCGATTGAGACAGCATGCGCTCACTTTCCAGTGGGCATCAAGCAAAGACAGGGGAGTTGTGCCAGTCAGAATACACTAGAAATCCAGAGAAGGTGCTGTCTGTCTTGATGCTGGCGTAGATGCCAATATAATCACCCACGCCCACCTGTACCCACACCTGGTCTTTGGGCTCCAGCCTCACCATGGCGCCCCCGGAGAGCGAGGCTGGCTTGGGCCACCCCCCGAAGAACTGGAAGAAAGAGGCGATGGACTCTCCATTCTTGACCAGATCGAACTGCAGGCTAGCCCGGTAGACGGTGGCATGGACGGCGAAGTAGTAGACCCCGGGCACCTGGCAGGTGAACTTGCCGGTGACGGCGTCGTAATGTCCCTGCTCATTCACCAGCACGCGGTCGAAGGGTAGGGGCGCGTCCGACGGCGGGGGCACCCGGCTCTCTGAGCGCTTGACGCTGAAGGCGGAGCGCGGAGGCACCGAGCACTCGCCTGCTGGCCCGGCCGCCCCCACGGGGCCTGCTTCTCCTCGCGGCCCGGGCTCCCCACGCGGCCCCGGGAGGCCTGCGGGGGTGGGGGTGGGGGGAAAGCGGAGCCGTTAGGGCGCGCCCGCCGCGGGCCTCCAGCATCCTCCCTCAACCTCCCAGCCGCCCCTTCCCGGCCGGGCCCGCCCTGTGCCCCAGGACCCCCTCCACACTTCCTGCAGGGCTTGGGGCCGATCTGAGGGTCCCAGGGGTTCTGGCTCCCGCAGCTGAGTCCCTCTCTCCTCTCCCGGCTCCGGCCGGGTCGGACGCGGACGGGAGCGGCGCCCCCTAGCGGCAACCCCGAGCCCCGGGCCCCCGGGAGCAGGAGCGGGGCCGCACTCTTACCCGCCTCCCAGCGGAGGCGCTTCTTACCCGGCCTCCCGCCCTCGCCTTTCGCTCCCGGAGCCCCGGGCGCGCCATCGCGGCCGTCGCGGCCGTCGCGGCCGGGCAGACCCTGGCTGCCATGGTGGCCGGGCGTGCCGGGAAGGCCGGGGTGCCCCGGGCATAGGCTGGGGATCTTGTTGTCGTCCAGCGGGGGCGAGCCGGCCGCCAAGCCCAGGAGCAGCAGAGCGAGGAGCGGCCTCATGGCGCTGGCACGCGGAGCCCGGACGCCGCAGGCCTCTGGTCGTCTGTGGGCTGGGCAGGACAGGAGTCGGGACCCAGAATCCTGGGACCTGTCTCGGTCCCCGCCCCGGCGCAGCCGGCTCGGTCCCCACCCCACTGCCATGACCCTGAGTGAGGCTGAGTGGCCTCGAGGGGACGAAGAAGGGGGCGCCCCTAGACCCAAGAACCCCGAGAGCACCGCGCAGGGGGAAGGAGAGGCCGGCCCTCCCCCCCCGCCCCACCCCGGGCCGGCGCCCAGTCTTTCCCACAGTCCCCTCCCCCATCCCTATTTCCCCGCCCC
>NC_041229.1:13415784-13424489 GCF_002837175.3 Physeter macrocephalus | reverse complement strand
CCCCCCTTCGCGACCAGACTCACCCCCCTCCCGGCTCCCGGGGCTGCTGCTCGCTTTCTCTGTGGCCTCCTTCGGGGCTCTCGCTACTCCGGACCCTCCAGTTGACCCCTGCTTGCTACCTTCCTTCCCTGCGCTTCTCTCTAGCCAGGCGCCCCCTGCCCTCGGCGTCCCCCTGGTCCCGGTTCGTTTCTTGCCGGCTCTGCTCTGCTCCTCCCAGACTCCAAGAGGAAACCAGTTGTTCGGGGGCCAAGATCCCGGGCCGGGAAATAGCAGGGAAATAACTCGTGGTGTCGCCAGGCGGCCGGCCAAAGTTTGGTGGAGAAAGGAGGGAGAGATTTGAGGCGGGTGCAGAGAGTCAGAACCATGAGAAACAGGCGCTCAGGGCATCTACAGCTCCAAGGAGCTGGAAGGAGAGATGGTGCCACGACGGAGATCAAAGACAACACTCTAGTCCAGGAGAAATAGAAGCTGAGAACCGAGGGTGGAGGGTTCTAGAAGCAGTAGACAACTGGATCCCCAGGGCTCAGAATAGGGCCTGCCACATGACTAGGCACTGGATACATTTTTTTTTTTGAATAAATGAAAAAGTCAGAAAGCGGGTGGTAGAGAGCCTGAAAAAGTAGATGGAGATGAGAAAGGTAGAAGGTAGGAAATTGGGGTCAGAGGCTTGGGTGGGAAGCAATCTAGATTATCACTGGTACAGTGTGGAGTCAGGCCAGCTGTTTGCAGCAGCTGGGGCAAATAAAAGGGTAGGGAAGGATCTGGCAGGGTGGGAGGGTCCCGTTAGCCCCGCCGAGGACTCCTCTTCTCCTCCCTGGGAGGACCCAGAGGGGATGGGCAGAGTCCCATGCTGGCCCCCTTCCTTTGCTCCCCTGCCTGCCCACCCTGATAGGCAAAGGAGGATGGGCAGCAGAGGGCAGGGGCCCGCCTCAGGGTCAGGGCTGGGCACAAGCCTCCAGGCCAGCTGCCTCAGGCAGCCTGTTGCAGTTAAAGGGCCAGGGGGTGCCCAGTAGTGCCAGGCCAGACTGGCACTGGCGCTCTGCCTCCTGGCAGACAGAACGGCAAGGGGGAAGGACACTGCCTAGCGGGGTGCAGTGGGGCACAAGTAGCCCACAAAGGAGCCTCCGGAAATTCTGGTAGCAGGGCAGGCTTGTCAGACTCTGTGGAAGGAGGAGACCAGCCCTCAGGCACCCTGCTCCCCCAGTTCCCTCCCCTCCCTGGGGGTTCCTCCTTATCTCTCCCTGGAGCACCTTGTAACCTCTGAGGACCTCCACTACCTCCTCCTGGGTGGCCATGCCCACCCAGATGTTAGGGAAGGCCGTGGTGTTGTAGCCCAGACCGATGCACATCTCCACCTGGACAGGCTCACAGGCCAGCTCTGCAGGGGTGGGAGGGGAGGGTCACTCTGGGGAATACTCACTGGCTGTGTGAGCTGGGACAAGTCACCTAAGCGCTCCCTATGGGTCAGACGGGGAGAATCAAAGGAGATAACACAGAGAGATGCTTTATCCATGTCGACGATTCCTGTTTTCCTTGAGAGCCTACTCCAAGCATCATTCGCCAGCCCTGGGCATCATGCAGGCACCTCTATGATCTCAGGGAGCTAGGGCCACCAACATTGGCAGGACCAGGGCATCTGGAAGGAGCTCCCCCACTCTCCGCCCATCTCCGAGGTGGGCCCTGGAGAGGGCCTCTCTGTGTGACAAGGCTGGACGGGCTCTTGAAGCCTCAACCATCAACTCCCAGATTCCCATTTCCCTCGGGGATGACACTAAGTACCCTTGCCACCCCTGGGGGAGAATCCCTCCAGTATTTGGTGGCGTGGTCCAGAGTCAGGCTAGTGCGCCCCCCACCCCATCAGGGAAGATAGGGATGGCTGTTATGACGCGTGCCAGTGGGTTTCTAGGGATGGGCACCCAGCCCGCTCAGGCCTGCCAGCCCCGCTTGCAGTGCCCTGGGGCAGGCTCCTCACCTGGGGGTGGGAGCAAGGGGATGCTGCAGTTGTCATTGCGGCTCTCTGCGCAGTCTCTCCACATGCCACACATCCACTGCAGATGCTTACACCCTCCATCCCGGCAGGAGAACTCTCCGGTCCCACAGGGGTCTGCAGGCACAGGGGGCGTGGCAGTGCCCTGGGACATGCCTGTACCCCCATTGCCTTCACAGTGCCCTGACCAGGGTCCAGAGCCCTTCCCTGTTCTCCTGGAGGCGCCTCCACTGCCCACACCCACTCGCCCAGGGCCACCTACTCTCTGTGGCATTGAGGGCCCGGTAGGTGGCCGAGAAGCCCCCGGTGCTGATGCCATGGTCTGTCCTAAAGAGCACAGCCAGCTGGTGGTGCGAGGAGATGAGGCGCGGGGGCGGCTCTGCTCCACAGAACCTGCCCAAAGCAGACAGCAGTCCTGGCACGGGGCCCCCCCCCAGCCCCGGCTGATGGAGCGTGCACTAGGCCTCCCGCAGACGCGGCACGGAGCTGGGTGTTCTGGGCGATGCCAGAGGGGATGGGAGGCATAGTCACTGACTCATGGGACTGGTGAGGAAGATGCACATGTTCAGGAGACAAAGTACTAAACAAATGAAACAAACTGCTTGAACTTAAACCCCTTCGACCTGGGGAAAATCAGTGAGGGTTCTGGGGGAAGCTATAAATAGACCGGGCAGGTGGGAGAACTGGGATGGGGAGAGCCTCTTGGAGGAGGTGATGTAAGGAGCAAAGGTGAGAGGGACAGGTACGAAGGTGAGGAAGGACAGGCCTTTTTCAGGGTGACAGGAGACCTGCAGCTTGGCGCAGGAGAAGACAATGGAGCTAGTACGTGCGTGGGCCGATTTGTAGGAGGCCTTGACGTCGGACTCTGGAAGATGGGGTTTATCCTCAGCTCCTCCCGCTGGCTCTGCCAGTACCTGCCCAGGAGGCTGAGGGCCCCTGAGTTGCGGGTCTCATACACTTCCACGTAGTCAAACTTGCACTCGTCCTGAGCTTCCAGGCTGAAGTTGTGGAACAGCAGTTCAATGCCATGTCCAGCGGGCACCGAGATGTGCCAGGTGCAAAGCTGGGGGAGGGCACAGGTGGAGTAATTTATGGGTTCCTTCTTCTGTCCCTATCGGGGCCTCCAGGCTGAGCTCCAGGTGGGCTTCCCCCTGCTGCAGGCGGGGTAGGGAGCGGGTGGGCCCTGCCCACACGGCTCTCATCATCGGTGGTGGCGGAAGGGCCTTTAACTTATCTGGTCTCAGAGATAAGCTTACCCAGCACGGGAACATGGATACCTAGTAAGCACTTAATAATGTTCCCTTCCTGCCTGCTTGATCTCTGACCTTCCCAGGTACAAGGCAGTATCTGCCATGCTGTTCTCAATCGCACTAACCCGGATGCTCAGGTGTGCCCACGTGGGCTGCACCACCCTCCCTATGGAGCGCTGGCTTACCTGTTGGTGAGGGTACTGCTGCAGGTAGCTGGGAGCAGAGAAAGTGCCCTGGAGCCCAGTCAGGTTCCCCCCACACCCTGTAGAGAGGAAGAGGGGCTCATGAGTTTGCCAGGGTCTGTGCCTTCGCCTGGTAGGGCCAGCAGGGATGGCAGAGAAGAGTTTTGGCCGTGCCCGTGGGGAGACAAGTTCTGGGCCAGAAGAATGACCCAGGCAGGTTTGGAGCTGGGCCAGGCCTGGGGAGGCCAGCCTGAACCTGGATCAGATGCCTGAGGACAGTACCTGCCCTGAGGCTGGCCAGGCCCATACCCGAGAACTTGGCGCTGCAGTTGGCCTCATCACTGCCGTCAGCGCAACTGGCAAAGCCGTCACACACCGAGTCAGGTAGCAGGCAGACGAGCTGGTCGCAGGCGAATTCATCGTGGGCACAGCTCCCTGGGGGCGGGCATCTGGATTCAGAACCCCCTAGAATCTCTACCCCTTTTGCAGGGCTGGGAGTGGCTGGAGAGGGGGGAAGCGGACAGTTGACAGGTAGCTGGGGACCTGGCGGGAAAACACTCACCATGACCGGGGGCCACGGCCTGGTACCAGGCATGGAAGCCAGATCCTTCCACGCTGCTGTCAGAGACGAAGGCCACGCGCAGGTGGCTGGCATTGGTGTTGAGTGTGGGGGGAGGCACCCTCCCACACACTCTGCAAGAAGCCAGATTGGGGGTGACGGAGGCTCAGAGCTCAGGGCCAGCCAGAGTGGGGCCTTCCTGGGGACGATGTGTCCAAAAGGTTCCCTTCATTTCCAGCAGAGCTCTGACCTCCCTGGCTCCTGCACGTCCCTCCTTGAGGCATTTATCCATGAAAAGATGTGTGGGAGCTCCAATTTCCAGATTTGGAAACCAAGGTCAGAGAGGGGAAGTGACCTTCCCAAGGTCATATAGCAAGATGGTGGCAGAGCTGGGCCCAGAGGCCAAGTCTCTCCGTTTCCTCCCAGTCAAGAATTTCCCACTGCAGTTCCCTGGTTCTGCCCTCCAGACAGTTGTTCAGGAGGGGGTGGGATCTCCTGGGAGCAGAGGGACCCACCTGAGGAGGGGGCCTTCAGGCTCGGGGGAGATTTCCAAGCGATCAAAAAGACAGGAGGCCACACTCTCCACGCTGAGAGCTTCGATCTTGAGCTGTATTGCATGGTCTGTGGCCACTTGGATATGCCACACGCAGTGGGCGTTGGGTGGGTAAGGGTCTGGGTAGTCGGGGCTGCTGAAGAAGCCCCTTGGGCCAGGAAGGAGGCCCCCACAGGCTGCAGGCACGGAGGTTAGAGTTCAGAGGTCAAAAGGAGAGAGACTTGTTTTTACAAGATGCCTCTTCCCGGCCTCCCCTCCCCGCTACCGTCTTGGGCCCTTCTCCAGGAATATCTGCCCCATAGTACTCACTCGACTGGGGTGCGGGGCTCATGCCTGCCTCCGGTTGCCCTTTAGGGGACCCAGTTGCCTGAGAGGTGGTGGGGGTGGGAGTGGGGGTGGAGCCAATGGTGGTGAGGCCTTGGGAAGGCAGTGGATGATGGGAGGCCCCGGACGCAGGTGTAGCCTGCCATTCTGGAGACGGGAAGACGGGGGAGTGGGATTCAGAGGTGCTGGATCTCTTGCAGGGCATGGGAGACTCATGGAGGCCTTGGGAACTTACGGGCCAGGATGATGGCCACCAGCAGCCCAAGGAGCAGCAGCAGGCCGGCCAGCAGGAGGACACACAGCCAGGAGAAGGGGCAGTCAGGCTGCAGCCCTCGGGGACGCCGACCTGCGGGCAGGTGGGGTGGGGTTTGGAGAGCCCTTTCCCTTGGGCATCTCTCACACAGCCCTTAGCCGCTGGGCCTTTCTGTCCTACCCCCCGCTCACCCCCTGAGATGGTTACCATGCCAGGGAGCTCGGGAGCTGCAGCTGGCGTCCTCCTGGTGGCTGGGTAGGGGGCAAGGTGGCCCTGATTCAGGCTCAAAAGCAGGATTGCAGAATTCAGTCTGAAGGGAGAGACTTGAGGGCTGAGGGCCGGTGGCAGCACTGCCTGGCAGGTGTGTTCACTGGGCACTGCCAGCCCTAGGTGGGCATCTGGGTCTTGTGAGAGTGGTCCTGTATGACCCTTACCTTGCTCAGCTCTGTCGCCTCCACGCAGAGGATGATGTCTGAGCAGTCCTTCATGGCTCTAGGCTCTGCGTGGCTTTCTCGAGTCTCTGCAACAGCCCAAGACCCCAGAGGGCCCGCTCCCTGCCCCCAGGCCCCTTCTCAAAGGGGCAGCCTCTGCTCCCTGAGGATGAGGGCTGCCAGGCTAGACCAGCTCTCCCGCTGCCCTGGGAAGACTGGTTCCAGGCTGGTTCCGGCTACTGGCTATTCTGTCTCTGCGTGGGGGAAGGGACAGCAGCCAGAAGGAATCCGCAATGGCATGAAATGGTCCCTTAATCCAACTCAGCTGAGGATGCCGAGGTTGAGACCCTGGCACAGAACAGCAGCCCTTAAAGGCGCAGGCTGAGAACACCCCGAGGAAGCTCGATGCTCTGTCGGGGGTGTGACCAGGGAGCTGGCCACCCCCTTTCCTAACCTCACTGAGGTGCTGGGTGAGTGTCTGAGGGGTGCTGGGAAGGAAGGGAGACAACGGGGCAGTTTTGCAGGCACGAGGGAGCCTTCGAAGCCAGGTGTGACGGTTTGGCAGCTTCAAGGCCTGTGAGTCCTCAAGGTCCTGGACAGACCAGCAGCCCACCGCTCCTTGCCATCAGGGCGACTGAGGCATTAGCCAAGCCGGGTCTTTGGAAGTCCCCCTAAAGCACCTGGGTGCCCTGGACAAGGAGATAAGTCTTTCTGGGCTGCTTGCGTCTGTGCTGATGTGAGTTGGTGAGCTTGAGGGGTTGGCTGCCTTAGCCCATAGGAGAAAGGGCAGTGGAGGAGGTGAACGTGCCCAAGGCCTTGGACGGGTCGGTCAGGGCTGGCCCTTCAGATGGGCTGTGAAATCCGGCAGGTGGTGCCATCTGCTGTTGCCGGATAGAAAACCTGCACTCTGCAAACTACATCACTCCGTGACTCTCTCTCTCCAAGAGCGAAGTTCTCTTGGAAAATCCCAGCCTGGCGCAGCTGTCGTCAGGGAGAAGGGAAAGGGATCGTTAATCTGTTTTGTGTTAGCGGTGCTCACGCTGAGTTGGGCAGGGCAGGAGGTGGAGAGGCAGCATAATATTTCTGGCTACTGTTTGTAGAATGTCTTGTTATGTATTAGGCCCTGGGCCAGAAGTCCTACGAGCAGTTTCTCTCCTTGAATCACTCTGTGAGGTAGCATAACCATTTTACAAACGATGGCCTAAGCCTCCAAGAGGTTAAGTAACTTTCCCAAGGTCACATCAGCTTCCCCAAGATACAGAGACAAGAGTTGAACCCAGGGCTGGGTAAATCCAAAGCACACGTTTTCTCTGACACGCGTCTTTTTTTAAAAAAATTATTTATTTATTTATTTTTGGCTGCGTTGGGTCTTTGTTGCTGCGCGTGGGCTTTCTCTAGTTGCAGTGCGTAGGATTCTCATTGCGGTGGCTTCTCTTGTTGTGGAGCACGGGCTCTAGGCACGCAGGCTTCAGTAGTTGTGGCACTCAGGCTCAGTAGTTGTGGCTCACGGGCTCCGGAGTGCAGGCTCAGTAGTTGTGGCGCGTGGGCTTAGTTGCTCCGTGGCATGTGGGATCTTCCCGGACCAGAGCTTGAACCCATGTCCCCTGCATTGGCAGGCGGATTCTTAACCACTGCACCACCAGGGAAGCCCCACACGTCTTTCACTCTACACCGGCCTAAGGCAGGCTGGTGACAGAGGGGAACTAAGTGAAGAACCCAGTGCGGAGAGAAGAAACAAAGGAGACAGATTCTGCGATCCCCCGAGGCAGCTCTCTTCACACTCAGGAGATCCCCCTCAACACCCAGCTCCTCTCCTTTCACCTCCTAGAGGGCCCGGGGCTGCTTTTGTCTAGGGGACAAGCCTTTCCTTGGTCCTAAGATGTGAACTGCTTTTAGAGGGTTTGAGAGGCCAAAAGCATTTCTATAATAACACGTAGGTGTTATTTCTCCTTCTCCCTTTCTTTCCTTGCTCTTGAGTGAACAGCCTGGTTTCCAGAGGCTGCATGATGTGAAGGAGGTGAGAATCCAGCCAGGAGTTAATGAGATTTGCAAAAATGTAAAACAAAGTTATCCTTCTTACTAAGTTCTTTTTGTTTTGGAAAAGGTAGTTTAAAAAAAAATGGGACTTCCCTGGTGGTCCAGTGGTTAAGACTCCACGCTTCCACTGCAGAGAGCACTGGTTCAATCCCTGGTCGGGGAACTAAGATCTTGCCAGCCAAGCCATGCAGCACGGCCTAAAAAAAAAAAATTTTTTTTAAATGTTATTTATATTAGCATGTAAAAGGTTTGCTGTTATTTTAAAATTTATTTAAAAATTAATAAGAAAAGGGACTTCCCTGGCGGTGCAGTGGTTAAGATTCTGTGCTCCCAATGCAGGGGGTGTGGGTTCAATCCCTGGTTGGGGAACTAAGATTCCACGTGCCGCCATGGTGTGGCCGAATAATTAAAAAAAAATTAATAAGAAAATATTTTAATTCCTTTCCATTCTGATTTTAACACGGTAAATGTTAATAGCTATAACAGGCAGGGGGACTTCTTGGAAGAGGTGGGCATTTAGTCTAAAGTTAGAGAGTTGAAAAAGATTTTAATAGATAGAACTTGGGGGTTGGGTAGGGATTCGAGAAAGGAGGGGGTACTTAGCACTATGGGCCTAAGGAGGCTGGGTTGTAACCCATTTTAAGCAGGGAGTGGCTTGGTCAGACCCGGGTCTTAGAACAGTCCCTGTTTGTGGGAAGGTGGTGGAAAGGAGGCAAGGGGGAGGCTGGGAGGGCCGGAAGCTTTTCTCTGGCTTTGCCGTTGCCCATGGCCATCCTCCACGACACCCCTGGCTCTGCCGGCATAGGCGCCCTTGCGACTGGCTGCTTCATGTACGTGTTCCTAGGGGAGAAGGTCAGCCAGGCCAGGGGCCAGGTCAGGGTGGGAGAATGGCACCGGTAAAGGGACAATGAGAGAAATAGAACAGACACCCCTGAGCTCATCAGCTCATTTTACCCTCATAACAGCCCTGGGAGTGAAGGTCAGGGAGGTGTGTTTGTTCCCATTTTCCAGACGTAACTGAGGTACCAGTTACCAGGCTGGGTTTCAGAGCTGGGTCTGTTGGATTCCTGATTCTCAGCTTTTGGTCTTTTTCTTCCTTCCTTCCTTCCTTCCTTCCTTCCTTCCTTCC
>NC_041229.1:13382949-13415601 GCF_002837175.3 Physeter macrocephalus | reverse complement strand
CTTCCTCTCTCTCTCTCTCTCTTTCTCTCTCTTTCTTTCTTTCCTTCCTTCTTGCCTGCCTTCTTTCTTTCTTTCTTTCATTTTATTTTTGGTTGTGTTGGGTCTTTGTTGTTGCATGCAGGCTTTTCTCTAGTTGTGACGAGTGGGGGCTACTCTTCTTTGTGGTGCGTGGGCTTCTCATTGTGGTGGCTTCTCTTGCTGTGGAGCATGGGGTCTAGGTGTGTGTGCTTCAGTAGTTGTGGCACACGGGCTCAGTAGTTGTGGCTCACAGGCTCTAGAGCACAGGCTCAGTAGTTGTGGTGCACGGGCTTAGTTGCTCTGCGGCATGTGGGATCTTCCCAGACCAGGGCTCAAACCCGTGTCCCCTGCATTGGCAGGCAGATTCTTAACCACTGCGCCACCAGGGAAGCCCTCCCTTTTTTTTTTCTTTCCTTTCTTTTACATTTTCCATGTTCTTTCTATAAACCATGTAGAATAGTGGGGGCGAGAGGTACTGTGGGCAAGGACTCCTACAGGCTATGTGTGCAGAGCACACCTGGGCTGTGAAGCCCTGGGAGGTTTCAGGCCTGCGGCCATTGAGCTCCAGGTTGCTGGCTTCATTCTTGGCTGCCTCTTGGGCTTCCTCTTCTTCCTTTGCAGGCCCCGGGGCCTTGGCCTTCTTGCCTCTTCCATCTCTGGGGGGTCTCCCCATCTCCCCCACTGCCTGCAGGGATACTGTGTCTCCAGCCCTCCCTTTTCTTGCCGCCGTGGGGACGTTTGCATGGACTTTCCTGCTGACGGCTACGGATAAAACTAACAAGCAAAGGGAAGTTACCTCTTTTCTTGCTCAAGTGATTTCTAGACCCCCAGAAGCTCCACTGGGCTTTTGCTTTTGTTCCTGCAGGCTTGGATCCCTGCAACTCGGCCTGGCTGGCTACCTGTGGCTCCCCCTTTTTAAAAAAAAAAATTTATTTGTTTTATTTATTTATTTTTGGCTGCATTAGATCTTCATTGCTGTGCGTGGGCTTCTCATTGTGGCAGCTTCTCTTGTTGTAGAGCACAGGCTGTAGGCACGTGGGCTTCAGTAGTTGTGGCTCGTGGGCTCTAGAGCGCAGGCTCGGTAGTTGTGGTGCACGGGCTTAGTTGCTCCGCGGCATGTGGGATCTTCCCGGACCAGGGATAGAACCTGTGTCCCCTGCATTGGCAGGCGGGTTCTTAACCACTGCACCACCAGGGAAGCCCTCTGTGGTCCCTTTATAACCAGGAGGGGCAAGGCCAGCTTGAGGTTAGCTATCACCTTCTAGACTCCGGCTCACTAGCTCTCCCTCCTGCTGGCCCTCCAGCTCCAACCCTCCACTTCAGCCAGACCAGCCTCTTCCTTGTCCCTGGCATACACCCTACCTGTCTTTGTCGAGGCCTGTGCTCTGATCTGAACGCTTTCCTTTTGCTGGCTCCCAGGGCCAGCGTTATAGATGTGCATTAGGACTTGACTCCCCACCACCCTCCCCAGATCCGTCAAATACTCTCTCCTCTCCATGTTCATTGCCACCCCTACCCTTGACTCTCACCCTCTGGTTCCTGGATCTTTAGTCTCTAGGAGCCCGGATGACTGCAGCTCCATCCCAGCCAACCCACTGCCGTCTCCAAGAGGCAGGTCACACCGAGTATCAGGAAATCAGACAAGCTCAGCCCTTGGCTTTGGAATGCCCAACCAGTGGCTCTGCCTCACTAACTCTGTGTGGTTTGGGCAATGCTGTACTTGGCATTCCTGAAAAGTCAGAGGCACCCTGAGAGGCCAGGGGAACTCAGCATTTGCTGAGGATCACCCAACTAAGAGAATCTTAGTGGAGCATTGATGGTGCAGTACTGGAAATAGAGGTGAGGTGGGGGAAATAGACATTCGCTGAGTACCTGCTATGTGCCGAACACTCACAACTCTGAGTAGCTCTTGTTATGCTCAGATTACAGAGGTGGAAACTGAGGCTCAGAGAGATTAATTTGCTTGGACTAGGAAAGCTTGGATTCCGCTGTCTCCTGCCTCCTGCACAGGTGCTTGTTTGTGCCCCTAGAAGAGTGAAGGACGGGACCCTCAGAGATGTGTGGGCCCAAGTATGCGACAGATTATGCTGGTTTTGCCCTTGGGTGTGTGAATGTGTAGAATCAGGGAGTTCTCCGTTACACTGCTCTTCAGCTCAGTTGCTAATAGACAAGGGGTTGGGAAATTTGCTGCAGAATGTCCTGCAAAATGCTGTCAACTATTCGACCAAAAGGAAGAGTATTCAGATGGAAAGAGATCTGCATGGGGAGTCAAGATCCCTGGGTTCCGTCCTACCCCTGCCACCGAGGAGCTGGTGGACTCGAGGCTTCTTTAGAGCTTGTGTCCTCACTGGCAAGATAAGAGCGTGGAGAAGGTGACCCCTACGGAAAGTAGTATGCATTTTTTGAGCACTGATCACTTTAAAACATATAAACTCTCTAAAGTGGAATCAGGGAACCAGAGGGGTGCAAGTCCTCTAATGTAGGATTTGTACTTAGGGAAAATGTGAGTTGGAATAAGACTTGAGCTGAGACCTTTGAGATCCTCTAGTCCAATCTCCTTAATTCACAGATGAGACACTAAGGCCCAGAGGGAGGGAGGTTCTTGCTCAAGGTCACACAAGAACAGGTGCAGGGAGAGCTCCACCCCTAGGGAGAGGCCTGCTGGGATGCCAGCAAAGAATGGGGGAAGAAATCCTAGTTGCTAGGAGGCAAAGCTGATGGGTAAGGAAACACAGGGACAGGTTGTGTTTGGGGATCTGTGCAGCACTAGGACCTGTTGCCATGGGGATGAGAAAGCACCACAAGTTAAGGACAGAAAGGAGGGCTGGGAGCAAGGGTGGAGGGGGCTGAGCCCCCGCCCTCCATGTTAGCTGTAGTCTGTCTGTTCCCCAGTGGAAGACAACAAAAGCACACAGGTGGCTTCTACCTCCAGTGAAAAACTAGTCACAGGAGAAGTACAGCACCTTCCATTGATTTGGGGCCCAGCCATCCATTTTGCTCTAAGCCTAATGTTTCCATCTTGAAGGTGATCCTGTTCACTTGTGGTTTTGGGGAAATTATTTTTCTTGCATCGGGCCCCTTCCAGGCCAGGCTGGGGAGAAACCTCAGGCTTGAGTCACTGTTATTTTCAATCCTTTCTGGGAAATGCCCCCCGCCACCGCCGCCAAAAGTGCCGCCTCCAGTCTCAGCCCAGGAGGTGAGTGTGACAGCAGGTGCCGCTGAGAGAGTGACAAGCAAGGGAAGGAGAGACAGGCCTTGCTTTCTCAGTGTGTGGAGCACAGAAGGCAGTTAGGAAAATTCCCCATAAAACAGTTTAAGCTCAACTGGTGGTGACTTAAGTTTCCCAAGTTCTGGGATTGGTGGCAGAAATGGAAAATCTGAACAATTCTGAGAGAAAACCCAAGGAGCCAAGTCCCTGGGGACCCCAACGAGGCCCTCCCTTCAAGGAGTTAAATCTGGTGATGTCTTGAAAACACCATTTTAGAGAACACCATCTTTAATGTAAAGGCTGCTGTTTCCAGGTATTAGTGGGGCAAGTTGAGATCTTTAATTTATTGAGGACCAAGCCTTGATCACTCCACACCCAGGCATAGCCACTCTGCTCTAAGAGCAAACGTTGCTGTATTCAGTCTCTGCTGGAGAGACCTGTCTTAGCTCGTCACAGGTCTGTACAGGCACCCAAGTGTGTCAACAGAGAACCACCAGAGTGCCCATACTAGCAGTTAAAAAGCAGACAGTCCATTTAAAGTGATGTCCGTTAGACATGCTGATTTCCTTAGGTGTGAAGCCAGGGTTGTGGTTACATGGGAGACGCACAGTGATGTATTTAGAAGTGGTGACAGGACACCTTGCCCCTAAATGTTTTGCCCCAAAGAATAAAGTATACGTAAACAAATGTGGCAAAATGTTAATATATCAGTGAATCCAGATAAGGAATATAGTGTTCAAAATGTGTACTAGTTCAGCGTTTTTTTTTTTGTTTTTTTTTTGTTTTTTTTACAGAATTGAGAAGTTTAAGCTAAAAAGTGGGTAGTTAACTTTTTCCAGAACTTGGAATCTACAATCTGATTGAAGCAGTAAAATACCTCCACTGATAGGCTAGGAGTGCTTCCTGGGCTCAGACCTTTCCCAAATCAAGATTCCATCACTTACCAACTTATTTCTCAAAGCTATTATTTATTCTGTACAAGGTTCCACTGTACATCACACATTCTTCTACTCTTGCTTACACAGTAAACAAGTGTACACCAGCCCTTTGGCTCAGGTTCACAGGTCTTCCCTGGAAAAGGGTGTCAGGCCAGTTAGACTCAGGGTGTCTTTTTCTGATGCTTCCTGGGAGCACTGGAAAGTTCTGGGCTCCGAGGGGCACAAGTGGGGCCCAGCTGTGTGGGTGTGCAGAGAGCTCCACGCACAGACCTCCGTGCCTTGGTGCAGAACAGCTTTTTTCTAGGGGACAGCACAGAGTTTTGCCCAACTACTTAGGGCAGAATCAAGCCCATGGGAAAGAACCATACAACTGAGGCAAGATGTCCCCAAACACCCAGGCTCCAGCTCCCAGGTTGGACTGTAGACCGATGCCAAGAGGAGCTGGAGCTGGGGGCGGCATGGGCATCCCTGAGAAACTCGGTCCAGAGGGCCTGCGTCAGGAGGCTCTGAGAAGGGGGGGCGGGGCCGGAAGGTCGGAGAGAAAAAGCAAGTTAAGGAGGAATAAATTAAAGGTGAGAGAAGCTCGAGGGTAAGGGGCTCGAGCTATCCTTCCAACAGCAGGGGAGTAGCCCGGGGCTGGTTTAGAGGAAGCGGGCGGGCGGGAAGAACTTGATAACACTATCAGAAGAAATCTCCTTTTACCTGCTCTCCTCTTCACCTCACTGCAATGCAAAACAAGCCAGGGGCTACGGGGCATCCCCGGCGACTCTGAACGTGGCACTGGGGAAAAGGGAAGAGGCTGAGGGATATTTCAGGGAGGGGCAGTTACCCCCTGGTCCCCAAATGCTATAAGGCACAATTCCTGGAGGCAACTAGATTCCATCCAAAACGTTAAAAAAAACAAACAAAAAACCTGTCAGAGCCCAGGTCTACTGTGGCTGTGCTTGGGGCCTGGCCAACTCCCACCTAGCACCACTGGGGGCTGGCACGAGAAAAGCTGTATTTTGAAGAATTAAGGAAAAAAAAGAAAAATGACCAGCACAACGTCCCAGCTGTGAAGAGGTGTGAAAGAGAGCATCTCCAGTCTGAAAACTTTAGTTACGGTAAATTAAAAAAAACAGCTGGGCTTTTAAAAACCAAACACAGCTTTTTTCAAAGATGTCCCCTCATCTGTCCCCCTGGAGTTAGCAGCGTTAAGAGGGCTCTTGGCTCATGGGTGTTTTTCTTGCTCCTGGACCGGTGAAGACGGGCGGCGATCCTCCCCAGCAGGCTCCAGAGGGCGCTGTCTTTCTGGTAGGCCGGGGCTGGAGCCTCGGCCAGAGGGCCAGTGGATGAGGATCTTCTCCCCACAGACGGCTGTTGTTCAATCACACACAGGAAGAAACCACAAGCTTACAAATGCAGACATGAGAAGCCGAGGGACACTGTGCTGGCTCGGTCTGCGTCCTGCCGATCTTGCCTGCCAGCGGGGGCTCGGGGGCAGCAGGCTCCCCACTCCAGACCCTGGCCAGGCTGCAGCAACCCCTGCTCGGCAGCTTCACTTTCCTTTATTTTTCGCTTATTAGTCAGGTGGGGTTTTTTTTGCCTTTTTTTGTCTTTTTTAAAAAACTTAGGGTGTAGGGCCACCACAGGGAAGGATGAGACGTAGCTCCTCTTTGCTACATGCGGGAGGGCGGACTGGCCAACTCGTAGAAGAGCAAGTAGGCATCGCTGGTGCGCACTTGGCCGGAGGACATGGGGGAGACGCTGTGGAGAGAAGACAGGTCAGCCTGGCGGCCACGGGGCCCCATGACGCGACAGAGCTGCTGGGGGAGCGTGAGGGCCCGTCTCTGATCTGCTGGACACCAGAGGCCACCCTCTCTTGGAGGGTCTTCAAATGCACAGCTACACCCCTTCTGGCCCTGACCTTTTCCGGGTGAGGTACAGATGCCTGACAGCCGGGAGCCGCGCCCGAGGCCTGTCTCACCTGGAGTCATTGAACGCGTGCCATTCGCCTGTCACCGGGCTCCGGCAGTAGGCTGTGTAATGGCCGCCCATGGTGGTTCCGGAGTGATTGGACACAGCATACAGGTTGTAAACAGCGTGGTCTGAAGAGGAAGCACAAGGCGTCAAGCCCCTGAGGCATCCCTTGCCCCCCGGGCCCCCCAGTCCTGCCGCTACTCCCAGTTTCCACGTCTCACTCCTTAGCAGCGTTCCCTCCACCTCTTGGCCTCCCCGCTGTATCTCAGACACTTGTGCCTTGGTTCTGCGCCTCTAGTGCAGAAAAATACTTACTGGTGTTTTCTGAGGCAAATTCTCTCAAGTCCAGGTCTCTTAGTGGGAAATTCACAAATGTTGTGAGCTTGCTGGTTCGTATCCTGGATTCTGAGAACCGCTTCAGATCTGGTATTGGTGTAAGTCAAGGACAGACAGGGTGGCAAGAACAGAGTCAGAGAACAGGAGACAGAGTCCCTGAGGCCGACTGCGCTTCTCAGGAAGCAGAAGGGCATGTGGGAGAAGAAAAGCCGCCTGACTTTCTGAGGTTCCTACTCTGTTAGCCCTCACCTGGGCCCTTGTCATCAGTCACTCTCTAATGTCAAGTCCCTGCCCTGACGAGCTGAAGGATACGGAGCACCAAGATCTTTGGGAACCTCTGGATGGAGAACTTCTTTATACACCGCTTTCTGGCGCGGCAGCGACAGCACGTCTGAAAGACAGGATAGACAGAGCTCGGAAGGACTCACGAGAGAGGCCAACAGGCGAATCCAGCAACTCCTAGGCTGCTCCGCCCCCGAGAGGGCTCAGGGAGATGCACTCTCGCTGCCACGGAGGGTGACTTACTGGCTTTTCATCGCCATCAAGCACATCCTCTTTGGTGAAGAGCCTCATGCAGTCCATTAACGTCACCTCAGGATAACCTCGCTGGGAGAGAGAAAAATGAAGGTCAGAGGTCGCTGACATGAAGGGGTAAGAGCGGGAGTTTCAGAAGCAGGGGGACAGGGGTGCGTACCTTAGCAATGGGCAGAGACAGGTCCCAGAAGGGATCAAAGACTGTAGAACAGTAACCACAATCAGTACACGTCAGGGAGCTCTTCAGCTGCCCAACAAAGAGATCTGGGGAGAGATGGACATGTGATGATTAAACACTGTGTCTCCTTTCTCACCGCTCCTGCCTCAGACCTTTGGGTGCTGGGCACTGGGTAGCAGGAGGGGTCCCCGGGAGAATGGGCTTCTCATGCTCTGCTCAGGCAAAGCACTTAGCAGGGAAGGCAGGCGTTTCCCCCCATGCCCGCACTTACCCCCGATCCGACTGTCTTCCCGTTCTAGATATTTCCTCCACATCTGGCGCCCTTTCTCATCATCACTAGGACCCAGAGAGAGGAAGACAATTGGGTCAGAGCTCAAACCATGATAAGTTTAAAGACCTAGGGATCTAAATCCTTAATAGCCAAAATTCTCCCCAAATCATTACCCCCAAAGAAGTTCGTGTAGTTCCGCCCCCAGCACTCTCCTCCTACTTACGGAAGATGGTCGAGGTTTTCAGGGTTGGACTTGGGCCTCGCTGTGACCCGGTTCACCTCATTGTGGAGCCCGTCCAGAAGGAAGCGAAGAAACTCCTGAGCATCCTGCTGACTGAACCCGAAGAAAAGGGAGTGAGCGACACCTCTGGCCCCTAGAACCTGCTGCTGCTGCCACCCACCCCGGGGAGGTCACGTCCCCAAGGCCCTTACTTATAGCCGACGAAGCGCGGTGCGTATCTCTGGATCTGGGTCTTGAACTCAGAGGGGCTCACCACATCATTGGGGGATGAGGTCCATATGGTCTGGATTAGTTTTGCAAACTCTATTGGAAGGAGGGGGTAGAGAGGGGCGTGGAGGACAGCTAAGCCATTTTCTCTAAGAAATTCTTAAACTAGAGTCCCAACTAAAAGAAGCCAAAGAAAGAGAAATAGGAGAGGAACACATGACACACCACTACTAGTGCAGCGACAGCAGAGTGGGAAAAGTGTCCTGAGGGGGAGCAGGGCTGCGCCCCTCACCTTCCATGAGGGCTGTGTGTGCACTGCTGCCGTGGCTGAGGTCCCGCATGTAGAGCCTCTGGAGGCAGTAGTCCCTCAGCTCCCGGGTGTTGCTCAGGCACTGCAGAATGGAGTTCATGAAGCACTGCGAGAGACCACCTGCACGTCAGCCGTGGAACAAAGACCCTGGCTGGCATGTCCGTTACTTCCTACCTAGAGCCCTCTGGTCCATCTGGCCCAGAAATGAATCCTCCCACAGCCTCAAGTGCCTCTTTTTGTAAGTAAAGCGGTGAAGTGAGGCAAGTTCCCACTGCTGGCACAGGTGATGTAACTGGTTATTTACTACAGAAGGGAGTGGGGGAGCTGGACAGAAGTGGGTGGGAAGTGATGGCTGTCCTCGGAGGAGAAGGATCCAGGAAAGTAGCTAAGCTGCCAGTTCAAAGGGCGACTCCTCTTTAGCAGGGCTTCCTGCTGGGGGCGGGGTGAGGAAGAGCTCGGCAACTTTGTAAAACACCAGCCAGGAATGGCAGGTACCAGCTGGCCTAGAGGGTAGGGAGGGAGTCAGCTGGAGCCAGGAGGGGACTCTGGTTAGACGGTCCCAGTTGGGATGGTAGGGAGTGGCCTCAGGAAAGAAGTGGGCTAGGAAGAACTCACCGTGTTCCCAAGGTTTCGAAGACCAGCCAGACCCTGGGTGCTCTTAGAATTCTGTAAGCAAAGAACACGTGGCATATTCAGGCTGAAGGAAGAGGCCCGGCCTATGTTAGGTTCTCTCTGCAACCTTCTGCCAGTTGTAGCCACTGGCATCAAGCCACACACATTATTCTCTCTTCAACTTCAGTCTACGTACGTTGTAGGAAAGGGGTGTGGAATGCCTGTCATTTTCAACACACAACAAAAATATTCTTCAAGGCTTTGCTTTCTTTTATCGACTACGTGTTTTCCCCCATCTTTATGTTACTTTTCATTCTCTGCCATACTGGAGACTGGAGATTAGAGCCAGAGACCAGGAGTTCATATACCTGGCTCCAAGAAATCTCAGGTCCCAAATCCAGGCACTCTCTCAAATGACCTACATTAGTATCCTGAGATGTCTGATACCTAAAGCAGCTGTCATAATGAGCACTTCAAGGAGGTCTTGAAAAGTTCAATGTCAAAACATCTCAACTGAGTTTAGATCTTCAGCTGGGGAAAAAATCTAGTTGGCCCGCCATTCTGAATCGCCAGAGACAGGTGGAATTCCTTCCAGCTGAGCTCAGCTCCTGAGGGCTGATTAAAGCCTGGGAGAATCCTCCTCGCCTGGTTCAGGTTTCAACACCCTGACTGGCCACTGGCTGGGAATCCTTCTGATGGCAGGTTGCGGCCAAGCAGAGGTAAGCACCTGGATGAAGGCGCTACTCTTGCTCTTGTCCCTATTGTGGAGGCTGGTGAGGGGGTGGGAGAGAGAACAGGTGCTCCGCTGAGGACTCTGAGCATTGCTTGTCCAGGTCTCTTGGCTGATCCTGGCCCAACCTCCAAGGAGTCAGAAAACCTTCAGGCTCAAAGGGTTAAGGCACTGGCCTACGATGAGCCTTACCCCCTCTCTCTCAGGGAAGGGACCTGGGAGCAGGCAACTCTGGAGCAACACTGGCTGGGGCATGCGTGGGGCCAGCTCAAGCCTGATCAGAACAGGAGCCTGAAATAACTCAGCTAAAATTACTCATGCCGTGTGCTGTCAGCAGCTCAAAGCCCATGAGATTGTCAGCATAAGGGGGTGGGCTGGGGAGAGGCAGGCTGAAGGAGGGCTTTTCTCAGGTATTGCCTCGCTGATCCCACAAGTGGGAAGATCCCTCCTTGCCAATTATTAGGTCTAACACTAATAGGGAAGGAAATACCTAAACCAGCAGAGAGACCTGCTGTCCACCTGCAGCTAGAAAGAAAAGCTTATTGGCAGCGGGTGGGGTATAAGCACCCGCTGAAGAACAGCAGTGTATGGCCCCAAACACAGAATTTAAATCTTACCTTCACGACAATCTCAATAAACCCTGATGCCCCAGTCAGAGGGCCACAACAGAGATAATTCCCTGGACAAAGACCTTATCAGCATTTTGAAGTAGACACGGGGCCCAACAAAAACACTGACGTCTCCGTGTTGCCCATTCGGAACTAAACGTTAAAGCCTGCCCACGACCGAATACCTGCTCTTTCTTCCCCAGAACACCCACTCTTACACCTATTTCCGGCAGTGCCTTATCAGTTCTTACCCCCTGTGCCTCAGACAACATCTGTCTAAACAGGCCACAGAAGCAAAGCATTCTACCGCTGGTGACTGTCACTGTCCACCAAAGTGGGCCCTTGGCTGAGGCAGTAGTCATGCAGCACTAGTGGGGGTGGGGCAGTGGGAGACTGGAGGCATCTCTCTAATGAAGCATTCCTGTGGTGTTGACACTTTTAACTGTGACCCAACAGAGGGAAGGTCAAGAAGAACAGGTCACGATCTACGGTTACTATTCTTGAGGATCTGCCCCTGCTTATGGCCTGACGGGTGGAGAGATGGGGGAGGCTCCTTCAAGGCATCGCTGGGACCCTCTTAGTTCTGGGTTGTGCCTTTGTCTAAAATTTCCTGAGCTCAAAACGACTTGCCAATTTCTAAGCACTCTGTGTAGAAGGTGGCTGGGTAACAGAAGTCAGGGGGTGGGAGTGGAGGGGAGAGCAGGGCTGTTCTTTGCCCAGCCAGATATTCTTCTGCCATGAGTAGGAAATCAGGAGCTGCAGGGAAAGTCAGCAGTTTCCATTCCAGCGAGAAACAAAATGTCCCAGGAGTGACCTTTCTTACAGGAAAAACAATCCTACCTCAGGGCCGACAGGGAGAGGCCAAAACTGGAGAAGTTGGGAGAGACCCTGAACAGCCAGCCTCTCACCAGGAGACAAGGAAATGACTCCAGTTGGGATGCTGGAACTCAAGTGCAAAGAGCGGAGAAAGTTCGGGTCAAGAACTTCCTTAAAATTAGCCATCAGCAAACCTAATTTGACTCAGTAGCAACCACTGTTCTAGAAGGTAGATGCCACCTCCATCGCCAGTAAACAGACAGCATTCACCTCCCAGGGAAGGAGCAGGGGGCTCATAAGAGCCTGCTCTATGTTAACGCGGGGGAAACATCTGGGAACACGGGCCAGAGAAGAAAGGCTGATGGAGGTTTGTGTCTTCACACTCGAGACCCCAGCAAAGGGCTTTCCGGCTTACTTCACCTGTGCCATGAGGGTCAGCCATGAGTCCTGGCTGCAGCCAAGGAGCCTGGTGTGGCCCTGGCACGGGGCAGTGCACACACTGCCAACACGGGAGCTGGTGCTGTTACATAAGACCTGTCAAGCTCTGGCCCCTTCTCTCTTTCCCGAGGGGACAGTGCCCAGCCTTTAGCCCCAGCATCACTCTGGGGCGGCTACGTCATTTGAGGGATCCAGTGCCCACTTAGCTGAACTGGGGAGGGCTGGGAAGGGAAGGGACGTTGACCTCTTTCCCCGTCTGCAACTCCTCTGACCTTCACGGGGTCAAAGGACCCCTGTTACCGACCCTCTGGGAAAGGGCCTTTTGGGACTGAGTGTCGGGGAGGCGGCCCCTTTCCCACCAGCCTTTCTTGCTGGGTTTGGCCTTGGAGGAGTCACGCCCGCGGAATCCAGCGAGCTGACCGTTCCCTCACACACCGAGAACTAGTCAAGGTTACGCTTTCCTGCACCTGTCCTGATAGGTGCCAGGAATTAAGAGTCCAAGAGCCACCTGGTGCCGGGGTCGACGAGAGGGAAGGGGAAGAGACGCTCGGAAGACTCAGGGGCTGGGACCTCAACAAGGGGAGGGGGCCGCGAGTAAGCGTGAGATCACCCGGGGAGGGGCGTTCCTTGCCGGGAGACCCTGGGAAAGGAGGGGTGGGGGCTGAGGACACTCCGTGCCCGGGCCCGGCGCGCGGCAGCAGGGGGCGGGAGGGAGGGCATCCCGGGGAGGAGGCGGAACCCCAGTCCTCGGCGTTGGGGGTCCCGGAAAAGAGCCCCGCGTACCTTGGCTTTGTTGAGCAGGAGCCCCACGAAGGTGGAGAGCAGCAGGGAAGGGGAGAGAGGGGAGCGCGGCCGCAGCTCCTTGGCGAGGGAGGGAAAGGGGGCTGCGGGGGGCTCCTCAGGCAGGGTCACGGTGTACGAGGTGCGCATGCTGACGGGCGGGTGGCGGGCTCGACCCCTCGCCTAACGTTGGCCAAGGGGGCGCGGGACAGTACCGCACGATCCCACGGCCCGGACGCCCAGGCCGGCGAAGCCGCCACAGGACACCGTCCGCGGCGCCCGGCGGCAACCGCTACGGCAGGCAGACCGCACGCTCCTCCGCCTCAACCTCCGCGGCGCACGCCGCCAACCGCCCCTGCACCGGCTCTCTCTCTGGCAGACTGGCGGCCCTGCCGGCGCCGCTGGCCGCGCGACGTCACCGCTGGGGCGGGACCAGGGCTCCAGCTCCGCCCCCGCTGGGCCCCGCCCCCGGGCGCCAGCACGCGGACCCGAGCAAGGCTGAGCCCCCGCCAGACCCCGCGCTTCCCGCGGGTCCGCCCACCGCCTGGTTTCCCCCAGCCCCCTGCCGCCGACCGAGCCCGCCGGCCGCAGAGACCTGGCAGCCCCCGAGGGCCGGCAGGACCGGAGCGCGGAGTCCGGCACCCACCTCGGGGTTGGGGCTCGAGAAACTGTCTTTGAGGCCCGCAGAGGACACGTCTCCAAGGACGAGTGTCAGCCGGGTGAGCTTCCCCCAAGGCGGCAAACGATTCCTAACTTTTTGGGGGCTGCAGATCATTTTGAGAACCCGATGAAAGCTCTGTACTCATTTTTTTCAGGGAAAAATGCACCCACGCACAAACTTTTGCACAGCATTCAGGGGGGATTCAGCATTCAGGGCTTTCTTGGAGCCCAACATCGACACGGACCGTGAGGGTCACAGGGCCCAGGTTAGGAAGGTAGATTTTCAGGCTTCGGCATTGAGCACCCCTCCTCCCTCCAGCCCTGGTTTGGCCCACTGTCAAGAGAGGCAATGCCCATATTTTTATATGGTACAATACGTCACCGTACCTTTTGGCCCCAGGAAGGAACCTTTTCTGGCCTCTTCTACCCAGTTACCCAACTCCATCTCTCCTAGAATCTCAAATTTTGATTTGTTTTTGGGAGATGGGGAGAAAGTACCACCATGGTGGAGAAATAGGTGCTCAGCTGGTGTGAGGTGAGTGTACTCCTCTGACCCTAAGGGCAGCAATGCTTGAAGATTTCTGCTGCCCCACCCCGCTTACCTATCAGGGACCCACACAGAATCTGCCTGGAGAAAGTATCTTGTTTGGAGCTTGATGGCTATTTTTAGCCAGTATTTTTAGCATTTAAAAATACTCTGGGAGGCAGCAGTGTGTGCTGTTACTCATCTGTGGCCTCCTTCTGTTTCCCTTGGCCTGTCATCCCCACATGTACACGCACACGGCACACATGACCACAGCCACATGGGGTACAGCATGTATGGCTTGTACCCCAGGCCTCCCACAGAACAGCAATTTTGTGCTATTGAGAGGGGAGCACAGACGGTTACCCCTGTGTGTTCCAGCAGTAGTGGTGGGAGGAGTGCGCAGGTGGCAGGAGCTGCAGGGCGTTCTCCTGGGTGATAAGTGAGGCTTGATGTTAGGAGGGGTGATCTCCACAGTCACTCTCCTTGCCGGGTGACCAAACCTGGACCCTGGACAAAATGCAACAGCCTTTTCCTCCATGCTTCCTTCTTCCTAACCACACCCTTTTGAGCCAGTCCCACACTGTCTGCAGCAAGGCTTGCATTTCATCACATCACTCCCCTGCCCTGAAGCACCCGACTCTTCTATCCATTCTGGAAACCTCAGGTAGCCCTGTCTGTGAGACTGTCATCCATAGGCCAGACGACACCTCTGTCACCACCCTCACTCTTCTCTGATCCCCGCTGCCAACCAACCTGCTTTAGCACTTGCCTTCTCTCGCTTAAAAAACAAAACTGCCACCGATGAAGTACTTACTAAATGCCAGGCACTGCTAAGCGCTTTATATATATTATCCCAGCTAACTTGCATAATAACACAGTGACGTAGCAACTATTACCTCTATTTTCTAGATGAAGGAACTTAAGCCCTGAGAGGTCAAATGACTTTCCAGGACCACATAGCTGGCAAATGGCAGTGTGGGGCTTTGAACCCAGACCCGTCCTACAGCAAAACCCATGCTAGTAACAATTACCAGGAGATTCCGGAATGCCCTTCCTGTTCTCTGCCGGTTACCAACCTGTAAATTCTGCTCAAAACTCATGTTTTCCACAAAGCCTTCTCTAATGAACTCCACCCAGCTCTAAACACCATCCCTGTATACCCTCAGTCTACTAGCATTCAGTTTCCACTGTATGAATTTGTCTTAATATGTTTATCTTTGTGCCATAAGTGGCTCTAAGACTTCTGTAAGTGGTCTGAGCTTGTGTGTTGATTGTACCATCACACTGATACCTTCTGAAGGGCGGGGTTGTGGGTTCTCTTAGTGGGTGCTTAATAAAGGTGTTGAGCTCACCATGAAAGGGGGCCAGAGCGGGCTCTGCTGGGCATCCTGGAAGTCCCATTGAGCCTCAGAGGGTGGGGCGAGTCTGGGTTTGCATGTTGAGTAAGTGAGCTGCAGGAAGCGCTGTCTATTAGGTGCTTACCTCCTGGAGCATTTGGCCTGTCTCCCCATGACGTAGGCCAGCCACCCCGGGACATCATGACATTCTGCCAGCTCTCTCCATCTTTCCTGGGATGCGGGAGGTTAGGGGCATTGCTGGGAGAGGGGAGGCCCAGCTGGGGAAAGCTCCTGCATGGGAGCCCTTTGAGAAGCCGGGGTTGGGGGGTGGGGGGGAAGAATTCACAAAGGGTCCAGTCTTGTCAGGCAGGTCTGACGGCTTCAGGACACAGCCGAGGAAGAACTGTGGTCATTTCTCAACAAGCCAAGCCCCAGTGAGACCCTTTCTCCTCAGTGCCATTTCGTGAAGTGGGGTGGGTAAAGCGTATAGTCTTCTGGGATCTGAATCTGGCTCTGGCTCCATGACTTTCTGCCTCAGACACACTGAGCTGATCTCTGCAGGGCTCATTCCTGGAGCCCGAGACGGCCATTTCTCAGACCCTGTGCTTGGCCTGCCTCCCCCGTAGGTATTTTCTCACCTCAGATCCTTCCTGGCACGGATGGAGTATTTAAATAAATTAAAGTCAGGGTTAGCTCTACGAAGGCAAGACGGTGAATACCTTGCTCCCTCAGATCTTAGTGGGCAGCTTGGTCCTGGATTTGGAAACACTGCTTAGGCCCTGCTCCTGCGTGCACCTGCTGTGACCACCGCAAATGGGACAGACTGGTGGCCTGATTGACTGAACTGGTAGGGGCTCAGAGTCCTTGTTAGGAGGTTTGGCTTTCAGCCCACGAGTGCCCTTGTGGAGGGAGGGCCAGCCAGCGGTACCTAGGTCTGTAGGAAGCTCCTCCTCCCTGCATCACTCAGACTCCAGGAGGCCAAAAGCTCTGTACTCCTTTGAGCCCCTGGGCAGTCTGGCCTGAACCAGCTGGATTCCAGAGGCCCACACACTTCCCTCTCTCGTTTATACCTCTGTGTGGGGCACCAGTTTTTATGTACCCATTGAGGTGAGAGGGTGCAGGGGGCCACATGTGCAGCTCTGGGCCCTGAACATGCTGTTCATTTCTGTAGCCGATGGTCAGTGGAGCGGCTCTCCCAGGGGCAGGGAACATTTTGCCAGGCTTGGATTAACTTCTGCCTTGCTGAGCCCACCCCTGCGCCACATTAACTCATGGAGACATCCCCGAGGCGGGGTGGAGGGGGAGGCAGGGAGCACAGTGCGGGGCACTCATTGAGAAAACGAGCCTGGGTAAGGCAGCACCAAGGCCACCAGCCAGGTCATAGCCCACAGCCGGTCTTCAAGGGCTGGAGACATCAGTGTCTGGCTGATTCTAACCACAGACTACAAACCGACTGCCCTTTCTTTCTCAGCAGCTAGTACTAGTCCTGGCCGTGGGACCCCTCTGGCTTAAGGGCTCCTCTGTGTGAGCTTCCTATGCTGTCTGCACAGATTCAGGCCCTGAGGATGTTCAACCTTCTCTGGGTGGCCGAGTGGGTGAGGACAAGCCCCAGGGTCTCAGGCTGCCAAGCTGGACAAATAAGATACAGCAGGGATGCAGTTCAGCGGGGCTGAGTAAACAGTAAGACGGCAGGGGACAGAGAGGAAGGTCACACCTCTCACCCAGGAGCCCTAGGGCAGCCCCTGCTGTCCTCAAGTTCTCTTTGGAGTAAAACTCCTCCCTTCCCCCTACTTCTTGGCAGCAGTCAAGTCCAAAGTCCCACCCGAGAGAAAAATCACATGACCTCGGCTTATATAATCTCCCTGTCACTGAACAGCTGGAACCCGAGGCTTTGAGAGATGAGTCAGCAGCCCCAGTGGCAGATAGGACCCAGGTGCCCAGGCCGTTTGCTCGTAGCAACAGGTCGCAGAGCAGAGGGCACGGGTGTGGAAGAGGCCTGGTCAGGCCCTGCATCTGAGCGGCAGATGCCCGGCCCGTGGCTTGTGCTCTGGAGGGCCCCAGGCCAACCCCGGCTCTTCTTGGGGAAAGCAGAGGGTGGCCTTGGCAGGGCTGAGGCCAGCAGGCAGAATGCCAGGGCCGGGGAGGGAGCAGCTGGAGGGGGTGGAACGGAGGAGGATTAGGATGGATTGTAGGGGTTAAAGCGCGGCCCTGGAAGGGCTCAGTGGGAACAGCTTGTCCTTCCATAGGCCCAAGGGAACAGGAGAGGTGGGGCAGAGGGGGGATGTGACCAGGCTGGGTGCTTGGGCCCCTGGCTCTCTGCAGGGCCAACTCACCTGGACTGGCTTCCTGGCTTGGAGTCCCCACTGAAGGTAGTGAAAGGTTTTTTTTTTTTTTTTTTTTTTTTTTTTTAATCAGTTCTGAACCAACACACCTCCCTCCTCTCCAATCTGTCATAAGGTGGAGCCTCGGGCAGCCCTCACTGTCCTAGGCTGAGCTGCACCCTCCGTGGAGTGGCATTCTGTTGGTACTTAAGCAGGCTGGGGGTGAGGTGGGGGGTTATTCAGAATTCTTGTCCCCCTACACCAGTTCTTCACCCGTGCTCAGCTGAGTCTGTGACAGTCCAAGTTCCTGTGGGCTGTTACTATTAACAAGGGGACTGAGTCTGGTTAGAACTGTTCTAGTCCCCGGTGGGCAGCCCTGCTTGTGACCTCCCTTTACTGTACTTCAACTGTAGTTCAGGTTAGCCACCCTGAGAGCCCTGGGGCCACGGCTGCCCCAGAGGAGTCAGCTCATGCTGGCTCTGCCCCAGGATGCACTTCCTTCTCACCTGTGTTCCACCCAACCGTGGTCCCCTCTCCCTCTCTAGTCAGCCGCCAAATGCCCCTTCTTTTCCATCATCTCCTTTCCCCCCCTTACGTTTAAACCGACTCTCCCATCGCATGTTACTGGTTTTAGATTCCTCCACATCCATTATTTGCTTTGAACCTCATGACATCCCTGGGAGGTGGGCAGGGCAGGCATGACCATTCCGTTTCATGGGTGAGGAAACAGCTCAGGTGAGAGGCGTCTAAGGTTAAAGAGGCAAAATGTTCTTCCAGCGGTCAGAGCAGCCCATCCCAGCCTCGGATGACCTCTCCCTTCCCCATCACCTATGACACTGCAAAACACCTAGGGAGGCCTCCTACTGCCACTGTTTTTGGAACTTATCTCCCCAAGTTAGTTGTGCATATGCCCGAGGGCAGGGGCCATGGCTCACACCTCTCCTGCCTCCCGGAGCACCTGGAAGGGGGCAAGGAGGACTGACATGTATGGAGCACCTACTACATGCCAGGCCCTTTCACACGCAACCTTTGATTCCTCACGACAATCTATGAAGTGGGAACTATGATTGCTCTCGTTTTACAGAGGAAACAGGTTCAGAAGTTCAGGAACTTCTCTGAGGTTATGCTGCTAGTAAGCCGAGCACCGTAAATGAATGAATGAGACAGTAAGATCCCCAGATGGAGATCGGAAAAGAAACTGGACCTGGTTCTAGGAAGAAGTGGTCCAGGCCCCACGAACAGGGATGTTCTGACGCCAGCAAGATGTAGTCAACTCCAGAGGCGAGGGTGAGGGTGGTGAGGAGAGAGAGGGGTGCGGTTAGAGGGGTGAGGGTGAGGTTAAATCAAGGTCTTACACCACTGAGCCCACGAGGGGCCTTTCCCAGTTGATAGCATCTTCTCGAGTGAGAGCTCACAGTGAAATGCTGGCTCAGTTGTCGGGCTGCTGGCTACTTCCCTGCGTTGTGGGTTGCTTCTGGACGGGAGGAGGGATGTTAGGGTGGCTGAGTTTGCTCTGGGTCAATCTGCCACTCCTCTGAGGTCCTCTCTCAGAATTCCCCTCACCCTGGCCCTGGGGATGGAGGTGGGGCCGGGGTGTCCCCTGTGGAAGGGGTGGAGGGCAGCAGTCTCCAGGGAGGTTTGGAATATGCCAGAGTGGGAAGGAGGAAGCCCTGCTCTCCTGGGATTGGGCCTGAGAGTGGCTCTGCAGTTTAGTCTGTGGAGGGGAGGTTTTTGGACCTCAGTGTGCTTGAAGATTACCTGACAGTCTTGTGAAAAGGGCAGATTTCCAGGCACTGTCCCTAGAGAATTTGATTCGGGAGGGGGGGGCCTGGGTGGGGCCCAGACCTCTGAATTGTTAAGCTTTGCAGGTGATTGAGGTAGGCGGTCTGCAGACCCCACTTTGAGGAACACTGAGCCCCGTAAAGAGCCCTTCTTGGGCTTTCCTGGTGGCGCAGTGGTTAAGAACCCGCCTGCCAGTGCAAGGGACATGGGTTCGAGCCCAGGCCTGGGACGATCCCACATGCCGCGGAGCAGCTAAGCCCATGCGCCACAACTACTGAGCCTGAGCTCTAGAGCCCACGAGCCACAACTACTGAGCCCACGTGCTACAACTGCTGAAGCCTGCGTGCCTAGAGCCCGTGCTCCACAAGAGAAGCCACGACAATGAGAAGCCCGCGCACCACAACGAAGAGCAGCCCCTGCTCACCGTAACTAAAGAAAGCCCGTGCGCAGCAACGAAGACCCAACGTGGCCAAAAATAAATAAGTAAGTAAGTAAGTAAGTAAGTAAATAAATAAAGGAGCCCTTCTCTTTTGAACAAAGGGAGGGCGCCCCTCAGAGGCCTCTAGCACCCAAGCCCCTCCACTGAGAGCTGCTTTCTGATTGTCCCCGAGATGAGCAACACCAGACCTGTTCAAGTGAATCATGCTCCCCGCCAAGCACACGTGCCCTGAGAGCATGTCTTTCTCTCCCGGGCCAGCTGTGTCGTGTGCCACTCCTCGTCCCTCCGACGTAGCCAGCCCTGCCCTTTCAGGGCCTGAACACTCTGGGAGGCACCAGCCTTTGCATCTCCCATGGCACCTCACAGACGGCCCAGCAAGGCCAAGACTCTCTAAGTAATGGTATCAAAGTTGTCCTCTCAAGGCCTTTAGTTATTACAGGCTTCAAGATCCGTGCCTCAAAGCTTCACCCCTATCTTGCACCCCTGCTCCATTTTTCTGGACAAGCCCCTTAAGTAGCATTTCTTGCTATGGCGTAGCTATTGTTTCCAAAAGACACATGTCCTAAGAGTAGGAGAAGGGTACATAGAGTAATGAAGGCAACACAACACCCAGTTCTCCTGCCCATATGCTTGCCTGTCCATCTACCCACCTACTCATCCACCCAACCATCCATCCATCCATCTACCCACCCGTCCATCCACCCACCCACTCACCAATCCATCCATCCATCCATCCATCCATCCATCCACATGATAAGCATGTCAGCTGAGTTCTACACTGAGCTAGGCACATGGTGAGGGATCTAGAGATCTGATTTCTTTCTCATCCTATGAGAGCTCACCATCTAATGGGTAAACTAATGACTACAGAAAAGGCAGAATTGTAGTCAGTGCCCCAGGAGAGGTGTGTTCAGGGATTAGATGTGGGTGGGGCCATGCCAGCCCTTACTCTGTCTCCAGCAGAGCCTCTTCCCTTATTCGAGCCCAGGCACTATTGGAGTAGAGAGGGATTGGATCGTCTAAAGCCCTAGACAAAAAGTTCTGCACCATTTTCTCCAAAGACACATGAGAACAACTCCTGTCCAGACACCCTATCCTGAGCCAGGCAGGGTCCATCAGAGGAGAGACCCTCTTCTCCTGATGTCTTATGTCCCAATGTTAAGCCACGTCTCTGGACTGGGAGGTAAAAGCCTGAGCAGGAGGAGAGATGCAATCAGGGCCGGGGGCCTCTCTTACCACGGGGCACACTGGTGGTCTGGGGGCCTCAGCAGTCAGTCCAGGATGGGGCAGGGCCTGCAGGGGACCCTGGCATGTTGGGTGGGAAAGTAGAGGATAAGAATCCCAGTGTACGTGAGGGTAGCTGAGCATTTCCAAGATCACTGCTGGGCCATCGTTGAGTGCACAGGTCGTGAAGTGGGTTTCCTAGGGAGAGTGGGAAAGTCCCTGGGCAAGGCATCAAACCATGAGGGCACCGGACGTGCTGAGGTAACTTCCCTGGCTTATCCCCACCTGGGCTGCAGGAGCAGCCACTGTGAGGCCTGGGAAGAAAAACCTCTGCCTTCGATCATTGGTCAAGTTGGGAGTCCTTTCCTCATCAGTGGCTGCCTCCCCAGCCCGTCACCGGGTCCCTCGGGCAAACTCACCATGGTGTTTCGCGCTGGGGAGCTGGAGCAGCCGGACACAGGGGCCTGGCCCTTGCCCTTCTCCCACAGCGTGTAACGGCCACTCGGTCGGTAGGTGGGGCTGAGGACTTCAGGGACTCGTGAGTGAGGGGCCTGGGTGGGCACCTGTGGTGCGCTGCCCTTGCGACCATAGTTCTCCAGGTAGTCGGCCAGGTACTCGGAGCGGCTGGCTGCCTGGTAGAGCCCCTGCAGGGCACACAGCTCCTTGCGCGTGCGTGCCAGCATGGGGCTGCGGCCCAGGTCTAGCTGGCAGCTATCTGAGGTCCGGAGGCTGGAGAAATCCCGGGCCAGGTCTGATTGACTGTTCGACTTCTTCTGGGTCAGGGTTACCCCCTGGTCGCGGGCATTGATGGGCAGGTAGCTGAGGGAGCTGGTGGTCACTCCATAAGGGAATCCACTGCCCCCGCTGAGTCCACTCCCTGAAGGCCGCTCGGTGCCCCGAGTCTGGCTCTCCGCACGCTTAGCACCCCCGATGACATCGGGTCTCAGCAGGGGGCGGCCTCGGTCATAGTCCAGGATGGAGGGGGGGCCATACGTATGGGGACGTGTAAGGAAGCTGGTGGGGGGGCCAGGCTTGAAACCAGCCTTCTCCTTCTCCAGGAAGGAGGCAGCCAGGTTGGCCCCGTAGGAGGAGGGAGTGTAGGTGCCATAGCCTGATTTGGCATAAGGGCCATCTGTGTAGCGGGCCGATTCTGTGTAGCGCTTCAGGGTGGAGGAGAGCTGGGACATCCTTCAGGGCGGCACTCAGTGGGAACTGGGAGCCTCATGGGCTGAAAGACAAGGAAAGCAGTTGTCAGAGGGCCCTGCCGGGGTCAGGCTCCCACTGTACCTGCGCTCCATCCCCAGCTGGCCAGACCTCAACCGGGGACCACACAGTCTAATTCCACGAGAGGCTGGCCCGCCGCTGAGACACACCTCTGCGTTTGCGTGCACGCACACAGGCATGCAGGTCTCCACGCACCCATGCATTCACACCTCAGGGAAAGCATGAGAGCTGAGCTGGCTTTCATAAACCACACCGGGCAATCAGTCTCGGCACGTCCTGGCCACTCCAACTGCTCCCCTCAAAGACCCCAGGGTAAGGCAGGGACTGCCCTACGTCTGCAGCCCTTCAAGCAACAAATAGTATTCCAACCCAGGTCCCATCTGCTTCCTCTCCTCAGCTTCTGCAGATACTCCCGAGATGGGGGGATGCCACCGCCCTCACCCCCTGGATTGGAAACGCTGGATGTTCCAAGAGTTAAGACTGCTCCCCTGCTTTCTGACCTATGGGACGAGCAGGAGTCTTTTGCAAATCTTACACTGTCTGAGCTGGCATGACCTGAGAGGATCACTTGGCCAGATCCTTGATGAGGAAAAGGAGGCCCATGCGGTTTGGGGGAGGCGGCGACGAGTGGCTGAGCAGGAGCCTGACCTTGGTCTCCAGACCCAATCCCAGAGTTCTTCCCTGGACATGGTCACCTGCTGCGGTGGGGGATCCTCGTGTGGTAGAGCCCACCGTCTTCACTGATCTAAGACTTCTGTTTCAAGTGGAGTTAGGGCCCTGTGGCCTCCCAGGGGTTCTCCCCTACCAGCACCCATCACAAACTGCTCATGGTGATAATGACTTGTGCAAAGGGGGCCCCCTAGAGGCTAAAATCCTGCACTGTAGGCAGCACTCCTGTTCCTACCCCCAGTCCTTGCAGCTGGGGTGGGTCCGCTGAAGGAACACAGAACCTCTGAAATGAGGAGTTTTGAGAGCCCTAAAGGGTCATCCATCTTTTTTTTAAAGTTTCATGTCACATATATTTTACCACAAGTAAAAGAAGACATTTCCACATCCATCATCCAACAATCTTCCCAAGGTCCCAGGGAGTGGGCAGCCATGACCACACTTTACAGAGAGGACACTGAAGCAGACAGAGGCGAAACAGCCTGAACCAAGTCTCACCACAGAGACATCAGATTTGGGAATCCATCCAAGATTTCCCCACTGCTGGAACAAGGGTGATTATCGGTTAGATGCATGTTACCTACCCTCACTGTTAAGGTCGCTTTAGTTGTTGCTACAAAAGACTTGCACATCCTCCAGATCTTACTCAGACTAAACCGTAAGATGTTTGCCCAAGTTGTTTTTCAGGAACTTGGAGTCAGCTGTGTCCAGTGCATGCTCCAGCCAATTAAGACTGGTTAGGACCATCAACCCCTTCCTGGGCATCTGAGAGTGTCCACTCAATGAAGGGGGTCATCCATCTTACGTTCTCTGTTGTACAAATGGGAAAAGCGCCGCTGACTTGCCCAAGGTCACGCACTAGCAGGCCCAGGGCTGGCGTCCATGTCTCTCAGATTTCCAGCCCAGTGCTCTTCCCACTTGACCTCGACTCAGCACCCCCATCACATTTAGGCTCATGTGGGGGTCCCCAGAGTCCCTCCATCACCGTGAACATGCAGGCTTTATCTATAATGGAGCTGGAGGGCAAAGGTGCTTGGAGAGAGGAGCAGGTAGGATCGGGCCTCTTTCCTGAGGGTGAGCAGGGGCTCTTGGGGGGCTCCTGGGGCGGTGAGGGTGCAGAGTCATCCAGGACTCTCAGAGGAGCGTGCGTAGGGGCCGGTTTTGACGCGCCCCGCCCCGTGGCTGACCGGCTGGGGGATTTTGCCCTAGTCATTTAACCTCCCAAGCCCCAATTTCCTCACCTGCAAAATCAGCATAATAATCATCATTATGATTCCTGCCTCACAGGGTTGTTGCGAGGAATAAATGAGATAATAACATGTGAAAGCTCTCAACAATAACAGTGGTTATTATCTCCTCCCCCAGTCCCCGCCAGGCAGCCCGGCTCCTCCCTTTGTAGGCCTGTAATAATGTCAGGGCTGGCTGTCTCCTGCCCGGCGGGCCTCTGACCGCAGCCCCCGGCACCAGGCTTCTCCCAGCAGCCCCCAGGGAGATGAGCGGATGAGCGGGCAGTGGGCAGAATCTAGCTGTTCGGCAGCCAGTGGCTCGGGCAGCCCACAGCCTGCCCGAGGCCGCAGCCCCAGCCCATTAGGGCAGAGAGGAGCTGGTGCCAAGCCTCAAGTGCTGAGGGCCAGGCAGAGAGCTCTAGAAACTCAGTCCATGTAAGGTGTGAGATAGGTGCAGGGGTGGGAGGTGAGCAGGTGGCACCTTCCATATAGGCCCCAGAACAGAACTTCTAGGCCCTGCCAGACACCTCCAGCCATTTTCAGTCTAGGCCAGCATCAGAAAGGCCTGGCTTATAAGTTATCGTCCACCCTTTTCCCGCCTGGCCCGGAGGCCCCCTACCCTTCATGTACACTCCCTCCCCACTGTGTTCCCACCTCCAGCACGACTTTCAACCCCTTTCTAGGAAAAGAGAACTGGAGGAGGGCTAGGGGAAACCACAAGCTTCCCTCCCATCTGCTTAGCTTTCTGGGGTCCAGAGAAGGAAGAGAATGAAGGCCCAGAGAGGCCAGGGGGAGAGACAGAAAGAGGCACAGGGGGCGGGGGCGTGGGACCAGTCCTGCTCGATTTCACTTTGGAGAGCGCCATCAATAATTCAAAGTCAAAGAGACTCCAGGTCTCAGGAGCTGGGCTCTGGGACACCTGGCAGCCAATCAGATATGACCCCACCCCACCCCGCCCCCACCAGGGCAGGAGCTCGTACCTCCTCCCCTCGGGCCTCTCTACGCCTCCCCACACTGAGGTTCCCAGGCGATTGGTATTCTGCAGGCAGTGCCCCAAGCTTGCGGCCTCTCCTGGCCCTGCTGACGCAGAAGTGCTGGGGCCAAACAAGGTACAGCAGACGGGGACAGACGGCCCTGGGGTGGCCCACAAGTAACACTGGGAAGGGTTGGGGTCTGGAGGTGGAGCCATACCTTCCAGTCCCCAGAATCGCAGGAGGGCTCCTAAGTCCCTCTCTCCTGTCTACTTCAGTCTGGCAGGCAACTGACAGACCTCTCCCTCCCTGCAGTCTCAGGTGGTCATGCCATCACTAACAGTCCCCTGGAAGCTGCCTCTCAGCGCTGGCAGCTGGTTTACAGTTCCGCTGTCTGGGGAGAGGGTCCCTGTTGGGGCTGAGGCCTTGAGCATGCCTATCACCTCCCCCAACCCCCAGTTTCACTCTTGAGGACAGTGCCAGCGTCTTTCAGGTGAGCAGACAGCTTGGGTTGGCGCCCCTTGCATTACCTGGCACGGCTGTCCCTGGAGGCTGCAGAACGCACCCTGGGCGGGAGAGTAGGCCGGGGCCCTGGCTATAGCCTTGCTGCACAAGACAGGGACAGGACGGGCACTCACATGGCCACGAGTCTCCTTGTTGCCAAAGGAACGGCCTGAACTGAATGGCCCTTTCATGGGGCAGTGGGAGGCCAGCCGATTGGCTGTGATCCCCCGTCCCCCTCCCTGCCCAGCATGGGGCCCCTGCTGCCCGACTCCTTTCACTGTTTACCCAGAGCTGGCAAGTACAGGCATGTGGTTCCAGGCAGTGCCTCCCCAGGTGCCCACCACCTCAGACAGCAGGGGCAGCCTCCCTGCCAGCCTCCTCCTCCGTGCCATCTCACCGGGGCCCTCGGCTTTTCCCTCCTCTGCCAGGCTTCCCTCTCGCTTTGCTCAGTTTCCCTCTCTTGGGAGGTGTGGTGGCATCCCTCTTCCTGAAAGGATCAGTGAGCCAGCTGGCCACGGCCCAGCCAGCAGGTACTGACCACCCCTGGACCAGGCATCACCCTGAGTGCTTCTCGGGCAGCCTCTCATTTCTCAGCAGCCCGAAGTCCAACACTCATACAGCCTTCCCTGCGCCCCTGGCTTACAAACACCATTTGAAGGTTTAATTTTCTTATGTTAAATTGAAATTCAAAATATTTTCATTCAAAATTTAAAAAACATAGACAAGAAATTTAAATAATGAAACATTCAAATGAAGCATTTAGCGTTCATATTTCTGAAGTTATTAAAGCTTAAAACTGCACTAAGACTTCTGCGTATTAACTCAATCCTCACGACTGCCCTAAGCAACAGGTGCTATTATTATGCCCATTTGCAGATGAGGAAACTAGGGTTCGGGGAAGTGATGTGGATTTCCCCAAGGTCACACTGGGAGCAGTGGCGGAGCTGGACTGGGACCTACCTGGGCTCTGTCTGCTGACAGCTACCCTGAAGCCAACCCCCCACCTCCCTTCTCACTTCCCTGGCCTCTCCCTGAGCTGGCACAGGGTGGGGGGCCTGCAGCTTGGGGTTGAGGGGGGTCCAGGCATCCACTGTCTAGGCAACAGCATGGCAGGTTCAGACTCCCGCAGGAGCTGCCCTTCGAGTTTCCACTGCAGGCGAATGAAAGCGAAGCCAGGTGCAACCTGAGCCCCAGTATGATGCTGATCCGCCGAGACATGGTCCAGGAGGCCTCCATTTCACCCATGATGCCAAGCTCCTGCATGTCCCCTGGCACCAGCATCTGGCCCCAGCCAGGGCCCTTGGCCCAAGGCCTGGTTATGGACATGCCCCCCAGCCTCCTACCCTTGCTGCAGCTCAGCCCACCCCCCGAGGTACCCAGACTAGGTGAGTCAGGGGTTAAAATGAACCCTATCTTCCTGGGGCCACCAGCCCTTTATGTCAGCCACTGTCATTTCCTGTTGCTCACGTGAAGGGCTCCGCCGGGGGAGGGACTTGCTCCCCAGGAATCCCAGGCACTCCTGGCCCCCAGGGTAGGGGATGGGTGATGCCCCACATCCCAGCAGCCTTCACGGCCCCTCTCTGCCCAGATCTGCTCTCCTTTCTGGGGTGAAGGTGTGCCAGCTTCTGTGGCCTCGCCACTGCCTGGATAGAGGGCCCCTAGCTGGGCTTCAGAGGTGTGCCTCAGCCGGATTTAGTCCCTTCCTTCCTACTCAGGTGTCCGGGACAGGCGAGTGGGGAATCCCAGCCAGTTCCACTAGGTGCTTGGAAACCTCCACAGTGGTGACCTCAGAGCTTCCCAAAGCCGCTTGTTAACATCGGAATGAGGCAGTGAGACAGCTGACCTTGAAGGGTAAAGTGGGCTGAGAGAGGGGCCCTGTCATCTACACTTTCCCAGCCGCACGCCCAGCTGCTGGGGCACTGCCTACACACAAGCGTCAATTCCTAGGTCGAGGAATGTCCCGGCCTAAGTAGAGGATGCAGGTGGAGTGGAAGGTCAGGGTGAGGGCTATTTGTGCTCTCATAGTCCAGGAGTTCTGTTTACTCCTCTCAGGCCCACTCCCCTCCAGCCTGCCACTAGCGGCTCTGCCTCTCAGGGGCTGGCACCCACCCCACTGACCCTCCAGTTTAATGCCTAATATGCCTTGGCAGGGGGTCATCCAGGGGGCAGTGGGTCCCTCTCAGTCTCTCTAGATCCCAGTAGTTACCCAAGGGCTGGGAGGGGGTGAGGAGGTAAGATAAAGAGACTGGGGATTGGAGCCAGAATCCTGCCCGGAGGAGAAGAGGTGGGTGGGCTTAGGGCAGTGTCTCTATAGGGCGCTTCTTGATTTGGGGTTGGGAGGGGGTGGACATCTCTACACTTCCAAGAAAAGGCAAAGATATGGGCCCCCGGGCAGTATTGGAACCCTTAAATTCTCTTTTCCAGCCACCTCCCTTCCAGGCACTCTCCTGGTACCCACCCCAGGGGAGAGCCCCAGGCTCCCTCCCTCTCCTCTAGGGCTTCATCCGTAGCACCTACCAGGCCCGGTGGGGCGGCCTCTCACATGCTCCCCCAGACAGACAGGGCTCCTCCAAACAGACAGTCCAGGGCCCTCTGGACAACGGCCCTGTGAAGTTCGGACATCAGAGGGGCAGTTACTGACCTGTGTCTGGGGACACTGGACAGGATCTGGGGGCTTCTCCTTCCCCAGCAGGGCAGGGAGTGCAGTGGCCAGCCCAGAGGCAGGGCTCTAACTCGCCGGGTAATCCGGAGCTCAGGTTACCGACTCCGATATATATAGTATCTTATCTGACCTCACGGAGATGGCTAGCTCCACTCGCTGGCATTCCAAGCCCAGGGAGAATTAAAGGGGCAGTGGCAGGCCCTCCCCTCGAGGTGGGCCGGTGCCAGGCAAGGAGATCCTATGAGACTGTTTGAAAGGAGGCATTTTGAAATGGAACAGAAGGAGGATTCAAGGGGAAACAACTGGAAAGAGGGTAGAGGGAGGGGGCTGGGATTAGGCAAAAATATGGAGAAGGAGGTGTCAGTCACTGAACTGGAGAAGACCAGGAAGCCTCAGTCCACCTCCTTTAGTTTTGAAATGGAGGAGACCTAGAGGCAGACAGCAGCTCGCTCAAGGGCACACAGGTAGGGAGAGGCAGGAGGGACCCCTCTCAGGTTCCCAGTCCAAATTCTTTTATAATGGACTTCTAGGCCTGGGCTTGTATTTCAGGGCTTTCCCTTTTATTGGCTCTGGACAGTGGGCAAGTCACTTAAGCTGTCTGGACCTTATTTAGTCTGTAATGCAAGAGCAATAATAATGCTCTACCTCACAGGTATGAGGGTTAAATAATATTTGCAAATTTCCTGGCACATAGTAAGAGTTCAATAAATGATAATTATTACTATATTGAATACTTCCACTTATTATTATAATTAGTGGTAGTATTTGTAGTAGTACCTCCCGGGTGAAGCTTGCTAGGGAGAAAAGGGCCTCCAGGCCACCCTGCGGGAGTGCTCTGTTCTAATGCCAGAGAACAGCGCCATGGTTTTCTGAGCTGATCCATGTCCCATAACTGGCAAGGAAAATGAGGCTTGCCCTATTCCCAGGTGTCCAGTCCACCCATCAGAGAAGGGCCAGGCCCACTTGGGCTCCTTCCTCCTCCACCCAAAAAAATATAGCAAGTGCAGATTCCCCCAGGCTACCAAGAGCAAGGCTGGCTGCTCTGCTGTGTCCACTCTACCTGTAGGAGTGCTCAGGATCCTGAGCCTACGGAGTGGGACTGGCTGGGCAGGGTCACAGGAGGAAGGTGCTGGATTCTTAACCTCTTGGGCCTTGGTGCTCTTGTCTGCTCCCAGTCTGTTTCTCCTGTTTCTCGATGGCTCTCCCTGACCTGGGATGGTGCCTCCACTCTGTCTCAGCAGAGGCTACTGACTCAGCTCAGGTCACGATGATACACTTCAGAGGACGACCTCGTACCCAGCCCTCATTCCAGTCCTCATTCCGACTCCAGTTTGGCATCATTTACAGCATCAGAGGAGTGGTGGCTGCTCCGACCCCAGCCCAACCAGTTCTCCTTTCCTCCACTTTATGCGTCCCCGACTTGGGGACCTTCTACTGGTAGTACCTGGGATGGTGCCTCCACTCTGTCTCAGCAGAGGCTACTGACTCAGCTCAGGTCACGATGATACACTTCAGAGGACGACCTCGTACCCAGCCCTCATTCCAGTCCTCATTCCGACTCCAGTTTGGCATCATTTACAGCATCAGAGGAGTGGTGGCTGCTCCGACCCCAGCCCAACCAGTTCTCCTTTCCTCCACTTTATGCGTCCCCGACTTGGGGACCTTCTCAGGCCTGTGCCTGGGGAGGTGAGCATCAGCAGGATCCAGCTCAGGCCCATTCTAAGAGCAGCCAGATCAGCAGGTAGATGTTCACACCTTAGCTAGAATGGGCTGGCCAGAGCTTCCTTAGACTGTTAAGTATAAGTTACTTGCCTTGGAGCACCGCGTGCCTGCTGCTGCTTTGGGATTGGTGAGAATTTCAAAGATGCCTCTTTCTGGTTTGGGATTGGTGGAAAATCTCCTCTTCCACTTGACTGCTACCCTCCCCCCACCCCACCCTCTTTGGCAAACTGACCAGAGACAGCCCCCAGGAGCTTTGAGAGGAGGGAGTCAATGAGCTGCCACGCACACGTGCGGAGGGGGTTGTCAGGGTCCAGGCGTCACTCTCAGCCACATCCCACACAGGCCTCAGAGACCTGGTCCTGCCCAAGCACCGTTTCCTTAGAACACACTGATCGGCACACAGATGGCTCTTCCCGGCACCCTAGGCTGTCAGCTGGCAGGCCCCCGCCCCCCCCATACAACTGGTACCCACAGCTGGAGATCCTCAGCGCAGCTGGCGCTCGCCCTACATTTCTAGTGCCCATTCTGCCCAGGCTGTCGTTGACACCTCACTTTCTGAGCCTCAAAAGGCACTGCCCTCCGCATCCCCCCTCCTCAGTCTCAGACAGGTGGCACGTACCTGCCTCTTCTCCGAAGACGGACGAGTCGAGCCGGGCACAAGCATGGAGCTGCGGGTGAGTCCCGGCTGGTAGTGGAGCAGCGCGGTGAACAGCTGCTGACGCAGAGGGCTCCCTGGCCTCGGCCCCTGCCCGCCTCTCCCGCACCTCCGCAGGGGGCCCAGAGCGGACCTCCCTGGGAAAGCGGCGCCACCCAGCGGGCAGCTGCCTCATTGCGCCGGGGCAGGCAAAGCGACAGCCCGCGTCTCGCGTCACTCAGGCGCGTCACTGCTATTGGCCTGTTCCTATTGTGGCGTCATTAGAGCCCCGCCCGGCTAGGCTCTCTCAGGCGACCGATATATGCAGAGAACCACGTGGAGGAAAGGCACGCGAGTTTGGAGGGGGTGGAGCACCTGAAGTGGACCTGAATATGACACGACGGGACAGCTGGAAGGTATTGGGAAAGAGGAAGGGTCATGGGGAGAAGGCTCAGAAGTTGAACCCCAGGGCGTATGTATCAGCTTTCAGTTTTTAGGGAAGGCTTAATGTCCCCGCCCCTTCCCACCGCGCTGCGAGAGGGCCAGTTCTTCTGCCTCTTCTCTTTTTCGCTCCTCTTTCTCTACTCTCTGCTCATTTTACCCGCACGAGACCACTGGCTGATGGTGCCTCCTTGAGTGGGTAAACGGTGGCACTGAGTCAGTGGAAGAGATTCTCTTCTGTCTTTCAAGAAAAAGCTGAAAGGAAACTTGAATTTTTGCGGTTCCCATTCTTTGTGTATAACCTTTCCCCCATCCGCCACGGTGGTGAAGAAAACCACACAGCCAGGTAGATTGGTGCCAAGGCAAGTCCAGGTTTTCAATTTCACTTGGACCATCAGTCCTTCCAAGTGTCCTTAGCTCCTTCTCTTCTCTTTGGCTGGTATTTCCATCCATCACCACCCTCCTCGAGTCCCTCAAGTCTTCTATTTCCTAGAGAAACTAGAGGCAATCAGTAGGGAAGCACTTCAAGTTCTGTGTACAAACATAGCGGAATCCATTCTTACCTCTGCTCCAGAAGCAGTGAAAGAGGTGTCCCTCTTTCTGGTCCAAGGCAAATCCCTTCTGGATCTCAGCTCTTTTGTTTCCTTAATGTTACCCCAAAACTGGGTTTGCCTCTTGGTGGGTGTTGAGCCAAAAGACACAACCAGGCCAAAGATCAGGAGAAGGAAGAATGTTTTACTTGCGGCAAGTACGGAGAATACAAGGGATCTTCCCCAAAGCAGTGTCTCCCTGAACAGCAAAACTGGGGAAGTTTTAAGCTAAGAGTGCTTGCGTATTCCTGACGGGGCTTGAGCGGAATTCAGCATAGAATTGGGTCAAAGTTGGGCTTCCCTGGTGGCGCAGTGGTTAAGAATCTGCCTGCCAATGCAGGGGACACGGGTTTGAGCCCTGTTCCGGGAAGATCCCACATGCTGTGGAGCAGCTAAGCCCGTGCGCCACAACTACTGAGCCTGAGCTCTAGAGCCCGCGAGCCACAACTGCTGAGCCCACGTGCTGCAACTACTGAAGCCCACGTGCTTAGAGCCCATGCTTCGCAACAAGAGAAGCCACTGCAATGAGAAGCCCGTGCACCACAAAGAAGAGTAGCCCCCACTCACTGCAACTAGAGAAAGCCCACGCAGCAAGGCTCGCTGCAACTAGAGAAAGCCCACAAGCAGCAACAAAGACCCAAGGCAGCCAAAAATAAATAAATAAAATTAAAAAAAAAAAGAATTGGGTCAAAGTTTAACAGGGAGCTTTAGTTGATTGAAATTAGAGTGTCAGAAAAAGTCAACATCATTCCTTAGGTTCATACCAGTCTAGGGTCTCAGCAGATAGTTAGCATCCTCCACCTGGTTGGGGGCCTTAGTTCCAGCCCAACTCAAAGATTTGCATCAGATTGTTATGTATACCCCTTGAGGAGGAACTAGGACTCTGTTTTATTAAACTATTGTTCACTATTGCTTACTGGACTATTGTTTCTTCTTTTCCCACCATGTCCTCAAGTCATTCTCTATGTCTGCGTCTTTATTCCTGCCCTGACGCTAGGTTCATCAGTACCATTTTTTTTAAGATTCCATATATATGCGTTAACATACAGTATTTGTTTTTCTCTTTCTGACTTACTTCACTCTGTATGACAGACTCTAGGTCCATCCACCTCACTGCAAATAACTCAGTTTCGTTCCTTTTTTATGGCTGAGCAATATTCCATTGTATATATGTGCCACATCTCCTTTATCCATTTATCTGTCGATGGACATTTAGGTTGCTTCCATGTCCTGGCTATTGTAAATAGTGCTGCAATGAACATTGTGGTACATGTATCTTTTATGTCTTTTAGGTCTTCCACCCATTTTTAGATTGGGTTGTTTGTTTGTTTTTGATATTGAGCTGCATGAGCTGCTCGTATATCTTGGAGATTAATCCTTTGTCAGTTGCTTCGTTTGCAAATATTTTCTCCCATTCTGAAGGTTTTCTTTTCGTCTTGTTTATGGTTCCTTTGCTGTTGAAAAGCTTTTAAGTTTCATTAGGTCCCATTTGTTTATTTTTGTTTTTATTTCCATTTCTCTAGGAGGTGGGTCAAAAAG
>NC_041229.1:13378497-13382664 GCF_002837175.3 Physeter macrocephalus | reverse complement strand
TGCTTTGGCTATTCGGGGTCTTTTGTGTTTCCATACAAATTGTAAAATTTCTTGTTCTAGTTCTGTGAAAAATGCCATTGGTAATTTGATAGGGATTGTGTTGAATCTGTAGATTGCTTTGGGTAGTATAGTCATTTTCACAATGTTGATTCTTCCAATCCAAGAACATGGTATATCTCTCCATCTGTTTGTGTCATCTTTGATTTCTTTCATCAGTGTCTTATAGTTTTCTGCGTACAGGTCTTTTGCCTCTTATGTAGGCTTATTCCTAGGTATTTTATTCTTTTTGTTGCAATGGTAAATGGGAGTGTTTCCTTAATTTCTCTTTTTGATTTTTTGTTGTTTGAACTATTGTTTCTTGACTGCTTTTCCTTTGTTTCTGCATTCCCTCCCTTCCCTTAGTCTTATTAATTACTGAGACTTGTTCAAGGACTGGCATTGTGGCCAGGCTTAGATCACAAAATAGCTTAGGCCAAAAATGACTTCTCGTCTGTCAAGAAAGCCATGCCTAGTTCTCTTTCTCCAGGGACCTTCTACCCCATCTGCTTACCTTCAGACCCTCATTCCACCGCATTTTACGGACAGCTACTGGACACGCCAGGTAGTCTTCTAGGAACTGAGGATATAACAGTGAATAAAACAGGCAAAGTAAGTTAAGGGGCCTACATTCTAGTAGAAGTAGAAGACAGTAACCAAATAAGGAAATAAGTAAAATATATAGTATTGGGTGGCAGTAAGAGCTATGGAGGCAAATAGAGCAGGGGGGATGATACAGAGTGTAAAACGTGTCATCAGAGGTCTCAATGAGAAGGCGACATTTGAATGACCTGAAAGAGGTGAAGGAGTGAGCCATCTAGAAATCTGGGCAAAGAATGTTCTAAGTAGAGGGAACAGTAAATGCAAATATGCTGAGATAGGCATGCGCTTGCCACCTTCGAGGAAGAGCAAGAAGGTTAGTGTGGCTGGAGTGCAGAGTAGAAGATGAAGTCAAAGAGATAAGGGAGGGACCTCACCTTGCAGGGCCCTAGGCCATTTCAATGACTTTAACTTTTACTCTGAGATAGGAGCCATTGGAGGATTTTGAGCAGAAGAGGGACATGGATGTCATTTTTGCTTTAACAGAGTCCCTTTAGCTACTGTATGGAGGACAGACCTGAAGAGAGCCAGAGTAGAAGGAGGAGACTGCAATCATCTGGGAAGAGGTGACGGTGGCTCAGGTTAATGTGGTAGCAGGAGAGGAAGTGAGAAGTGGTTGGATTCTGGATATATTTTGAATGTAGAGCCAACAGGGTTTCCTGATGGTTTAGGTGGTGTGAGAAAAAAGGCTTTTTTGGTCTGAACATTAACTGAGGATGTATAGGCTGTGGAAGGAGCAGATTTGGGAGTGGCGGGGAGGTCAGGAACTTGATTTAACACATATGAAGCTTGAGATGTCTATTAGGCATGTCAAGATGCCAGGAGAGAGGCTGGATATACACGTTTGGCAAAGTGTGTTGGGGATATAAAATTGAGAGTCTTCAGCTTATGGATGTTATTTAAAGTCATGAGATTAGAAGAGATCACCAAGGGAGCAAATATAAATAGAAAAGAAAAGATGTGCAAGGACTGAATTCTGGAGCTCTCCAACATTAAATGGTTTTAGAAGTGAGTAGGAACCATCAAAGGACGTGAAAGGAATGGCCAGTGAAGTAGGGGAAAAAACCGCAGGAGGTGATGGTATGCTGAAAGCCAAGAGAGGAAAACCTATCAAGGAGGAAAGATCAATTGTGTCAAATGCTGCATGTGGGTTAAGTAAGATGAGGTTGTTGGTGACCTTGACAAGAATGGTTTTGGTAGTGGTGAAGTGAAAGTTGGATTGTGGGTGGTTCAAGAAAGAATGGGAGGAGAGGGAGGGACAAGGTATAGACACCTCTTTTAAAAAAATATTTATTTATTTATTTGGCTGCACCAGGTCTTAGTTGCTGCACATGGGATCTTCACTGCCACGTGTGGGATCTTTGTTGCGCATGCAGGATCTAGTTCCCTGACCAGGGATCGAACCTGGGCCCCCTGCATTGGGAGCGTGGAGTCTTAACCACTGGACCACCAGGGAAGTCCCCTAGACAACTCTTTGGAGGAATTTTGTGGTAAAGGAAGGAGAGAGATTGGGTGGGAGCTAAAAGGAGAAGTGAGGGTGAGATGTTACCCGAACAACCTGGGGTCTGCTCTCCTGTGCACAGTAAAGCCAATCTACTGACACTGGGCTGTAGTGAAGGAAAGTGCAATGTTTATTGCAGACACCAAACAAGGGGCACGGGCAGCTAATGCTCAAAAAAACTCGAACTCCCTGATGACTTTCAGGAAAAGGATTTAAAGATGGGGTGAGGGAGAGGGTTGCGGGGGTGTGTGATCAGCTGGTAAACATTCTTCTGATTGGTTAGTGGTGAGATAATCAGGAGTTACTATCATCAACCTTCTGGTTCCAACCGTCTGGGGTCTAAGTGTGTGTGGTCAGCATGCAGTTAACTTCTTCCACCTGGTGGGGGTTTCAGTATCTGCAAAACAGCTCAAAGGACACGGCCCAGAATACTATCTATAGCCCTTGAGGAGGAACTAAAGGTACCTGACTTGGTTGAATGGCTAAACTCTTATTATTTCGTCTTGTTTGACTGTTTTCCTTTGTTTCTGCATTTTCTCACTTCTCTGATTAAATTTGTTCTTTGGAACTCAGGGAAGCCCTAGGAGGCTAAAGTTTTTCTATAAACAAGAGGCAGGCAGAGGACATGGGAAGGTCTGTCCCGGGAGGGCCCCATAGGGTCCTGCTCAGCTACAAAGAAAATTTTTTAAGTTGATGAGATTATATATTTGTATGTTGATGAGAAAAAACCAGTAGAGTCAGGATAGACGATGCGGGAGAGAGATCAGTGGAGCAGCGTCCTTGATGAGGTGAGAGTGGATGGGGTCTAGTACAGAAGTGAGGGCTTGGCTTTGGCCAGGGCACAAAGGGTGCATCCAGAGTAAGAAGAGAGAAGGCACAGTATTTGGGCACCGATGTAGGGAGGTGGATGGATGTGGTGGGAGCTAGTGGACATTCTCTCGGATGGCCTCTTTTCTCTCAGTGAATTAGGAAGCAAGGTCAGCTGAGAGTGAGGATGGAGGAAGGGCTGGAAATTTAGAGAGGTGTGCATGGGGGGCGGGGGTGGTAGTTAATAAACTAGTCATCTCGGGGCACTTAACTTTGAGTGTGTATCAGAATCACCTAGAGAGTCCCGTCCAGAGTTTCTGGTTCTGGAGGTCTGAGGTGGGCCTGAGAATTTGCATTTCTAACATGTTTCTGGCTGGTGCTGAGGCTGCTGGTCTGGGGTCGGCCCTTTGAGAGCTAACTAGCGCGTGCCAGCGAGTTGGGAGAGTGAACAAATGAATTGTGGACATACAGTGGGATCGTCAGGCAGCATCAAGGGCCCATCCGAGGTTATTAATCATGGATTGGAAGTGTCTCCATTCGGTATTCTTTCCCATCACATTCAGTCACTGTCCCTGGGTAGAGTCCTGTCTTTAAAACTTTCATTTTCTGCCAACTTTCCCTTTGACCTATAGGTCTCCCAATTCTTCCCCTTAAAAGCATGAAAATCTCATTAATTCCCTGGCGATCCACAGTGGTTAGGACTCTGGGCTTTCACTGCGAGGGCGCAGTTTCAATCCCTGGTCGAGGAATTAAGATCCTGTAAGCTGTGTGGAGCGGCCAAAAAAAAAAAAAAAAAATGAGTTCATATACATGAAAAGCTCTCAATAGTGCCTGGCATGTAGTGAGTTCCTAAGATCACTCTGATCTGCTACTCATCCGTCAGCTACTACTTGTATGGGCTGACGATGCCCAAATCTGTATTTTCAGGTGGACCTCACTCCTGAGTACCAGTCATAATTATCCAAATGCCTCCTGACATACCCTTGGACACCACATCAGTATGTCAATTTCAGCACATCCAAACCTTAAACTTATCATTTTCCAACCGTTTGTTCCCCTTCCTTTAATCCCCACATCTATGAATGGTGGCATCATCTATCCAGTTTGCTACCAGAAATTTGCTAGTTTCCAAGTTCTCTTCTCCCATAGTTCTCAAACAGAGGTATTCTCTCAGTCTACCGACTCAGGAGACATAACATTGTTTTTCTTTTTTTTTTTTTTTT
>NC_041229.1:13373063-13377186 GCF_002837175.3 Physeter macrocephalus | reverse complement strand
TCTTTTAAAAAAATATTTATTTATTTATTTGGCTGCACCAGGTCTTAGTTGCTGCACATGGGATCTTCACTGCCACGTGTGGGATCTTTGTTGCGCATGCAGGATCTAGTTCCCTGACCAGGGATCGAACCTGGGCCCCCTGCATTGGGAGCGTGGAGTCTTAACCACTGGACCACCAGGGAAGTCCCCTAGACAACTCTTTGGAGGAATTTTGTGGTAAAGGAAGGAGAGAGATTGGGTGGGAGCTAAAAGGAGAAGTGAGGGTGAGATGTTACCCGAACAACCTGGGGTCTGCTCTCCTGTGCACAGTAAAGCCAATCTACTGACACTGGGCTGTAGTGAAGGAAAGTGCAATGTTTATTGCAGACACCAAACAAGGGGCACGGGCAGCTAATGCTCAAAAAAACTCGAACTCCCTGATGACTTTCAGGAAAAGGATTTAAAGATGGGGTGAGGGAGAGGGTTGCGGGGGTGTGTGATCAGCTGGTAAACATTCTTCTGATTGGTTAGTGGTGAGATAATCAGGAGTTACTATCATCAACCTTCTGGTTCCAACCGTCTGGGGTCTAAGTGTGTGTGGTCAGCATGCAGTTAACTTCTTCCACCTGGTGGGGGTTTCAGTATCTGCAAAACAGCTCAAAGGACACGGCCCAGAATACTATCTATAGCCCTTGAGGAGGAACTAAAGGTACCTGACTTGGTTGAATGGCTAAACTCTTATTATTTCGTCTTGTTTGACTGTTTTCCTTTGTTTCTGCATTTTCTCACTTCTCTGATTAAATTTGTTCTTTGGAACTCAGGGAAGCCCTAGGAGGCTAAAGTTTTTCTATAAACAAGAGGCAGGCAGAGGACATGGGAAGGTCTGTCCCGGGAGGGCCCCATAGGGTCCTGCTCAGCTACAAAGAAAATTTTTTAAGTTGATGAGATTATATATTTGTATGTTGATGAGAAAAAACCAGTAGAGTCAGGATAGACGATGCGGGAGAGAGATCAGTGGAGCAGCGTCCTTGATGAGGTGAGAGTGGATGGGGTCTAGTACAGAAGTGAGGGCTTGGCTTTGGCCAGGGCACAAAGGGTGCATCCAGAGTAAGAAGAGAGAAGGCACAGTATTTGGGCACCGATGTAGGGAGGTGGATGGATGTGGTGGGAGCTAGTGGACATTCTCTCGGATGGCCTCTTTTCTCTCAGTGAATTAGGAAGCAAGGTCAGCTGAGAGTGAGGATGGAGGAAGGGCTGGAAATTTAGAGAGGTGTGCATGGGGGGCGGGGGTGGTAGTTAATAAACTAGTCATCTCGGGGCACTTAACTTTGAGTGTGTATCAGAATCACCTAGAGAGTCCCGTCCAGAGTTTCTGGTTCTGGAGGTCTGAGGTGGGCCTGAGAATTTGCATTTCTAACATGTTTCTGGCTGGTGCTGAGGCTGCTGGTCTGGGGTCGGCCCTTTGAGAGCTAACTAGCGCGTGCCAGCGAGTTGGGAGAGTGAACAAATGAATTGTGGACATACAGTGGGATCGTCAGGCAGCATCAAGGGCCCATCCGAGGTTATTAATCATGGATTGGAAGTGTCTCCATTCGGTATTCTTTCCCATCACATTCAGTCACTGTCCCTGGGTAGAGTCCTGTCTTTAAAACTTTCATTTTCTGCCAACTTTCCCTTTGACCTATAGGTCTCCCAATTCTTCCCCTTAAAAGCATGAAAATCTCATTAATTCCCTGGCGATCCACAGTGGTTAGGACTCTGGGCTTTCACTGCGAGGGCGCAGTTTCAATCCCTGGTCGAGGAATTAAGATCCTGTAAGCTGTGTGGAGCGGCCAAAAAAAAAAAAAAAAAAATGAGTTCATATACATGAAAAGCTCTCAATAGTGCCTGGCATGTAGTGAGTTCCTAAGATCACTCTGATCTGCTACTCATCCGTCAGCTACTACTTGTATGGGCTGACGATGCCCAAATCTGTATTTTCAGGTGGACCTCACTCCTGAGTACCAGTCATAATTATCCAAATGCCTCCTGACATACCCTTGGACACCACATCAGTATGTCAATTTCAGCACATCCAAACCTTAAACTTATCATTTTCCAACCGTTTGTTCCCCTTCCTTTAATCCCCACATCTATGAATGGTGGCATCATCTATCCAGTTTGCTACCAGAAATTTGCTAGTTTCCAAGTTCTCTTCTCCCATAGTTCTCAAACAGAGGTATTCTCTCAGTCTACCGACTCAGGAGACATAACATTGTTTTTCTTTTTTTTTTTTTTTTGTGGTATGCGGGCCTCCCTCTGTTGCGGCCTCTCCCGTTGCCGAGCACAGGCTCCGGACGCGCAGGCTCAGCGGCCATGGCTCACGGGCCCAGCCGCTCCGCGGCATGTGGGATCTTCCCAGACCGGGGCGCGAACCCAGTTCCCCTGCATCGGCAGGCGGACGCGCAACCACTGCGCCACCAGGGAAGCCCCTGTTTTTCTGTAATATAACTACATTTCTCTTTGGAGCCAGCCCCTATTCTACCGCAGTGGTGGACACTGAGTTTCAGTCACTTGGTGGAATTGCCCCTCCTCTCTCCAGGGATTGCCTGAACTCCAGGGGGTGTCCCATACGTATTTGCTAAAGCCCTGGAGGAAGTGGCCCTTGTTATTAAGTGGCCATCCAAGTGTCCACTGGGATGTCTGCTTCCCGGTTGCTGCTTGTGTGGCCTCTTTAGGTTTGATGTGTCTCTGCTACCTCTGGGTCATTCTGGGATACTTGAGAATTATTCTGCGGCTTCCAGGCCCCAGAGTAGCATGAGAAAATATGATGCTGTCCAGGGTTCGAGCTGTGTCCAAAATAGGCTGCACTCTGCAGTCATTTCCTCTTTCTGGGGACCTGTCCCCTACCTGAGGACCTACCCAGGATGGGGCGGTGGGGACCCACAGTGGTCATATCTCAAAACCGTCTCTGGGTTTTTTGCTGTCTCTGTGCTTTCCCTCTGGCTTGTGTCTGCTGGTAGGCACGCCAATGGCAGTCCTCCTGGCTCTACCCAAGATATTTTCTCCACATCTTCTGTCCAGGCCATGGCTCCTTTCTGTCTTATTAAGGGTCTAGGCAAATGAGATGTAAAAGCCAGAAGTGGCTTCCCATTTTTTCCCCTGGTTTTTGCTGTCACATCCTTCCAATGAAGCATAAACACAAAAGCTTGGCTGGTTAAAGTGGGGCTATGGGGGTAAAGGGAAGCCAACAAAAATAATATTTAAAAATGTTGGGCTTCCCTGGTGGCTCAGTGGTTGAGAGTCTGCCTGCCGATGCAGGGGACACGGGTTCGTGCCCCGGTCCGGGAAGATCCCACATGCCGCGGAGCGGCTAGGCCCGTGAGCCATGGCCGCTGAGCCTACGCGTCCAGAGCCTGTGCTCCGCAACAGGAGAGGCCACAACAGTGAGAGGCCCGCGAACCGCCAAAAAAAAAAAAAAAAAAAAGTCACCGTATTCACTACATCTCATGGGGATCATATCTTTTATTAAAAAAAAAAAATTATTTATTTATTTATTTAGGCTGCATCGGATATTGGTTGCCGCACGTGGGATCTTTCGTTGTGGTGTGCGGGCTTCTCTCTAGTTGTGGCGCGTGGTTCCAGGGCGCGTGGACTCCTCGTTGTGGCACGCAGCTTCTCTAGTTGAGGCGTGCGATCTCAGTTGTTGTGGCGCGTGGGCTTAGTTGCCCCGTGGCATGTGGGAACATGCGTACCCTGCATTGGAAGGCGGATTCTTTATCACTGGACCACCAGGGAAGTCCCCGGGGATCATAGCTTTCCGATTTTCTTTCTTTTGTTCCCCTAAGGTTCTCCTTAGGGGAACAAAAGAAAGAAAATCGGAAAGCTATGATCCCCGGGGACTTCCCTGGTGGTCCAGTGATAAAGAATCCGCCTTCCAATGCAGGGTACGCATGTTCCCACATGCCACGGGGCAACTAAGCCCACGCGCCACAACAACTGAGATCGCACGCCTCAACTAGAGAAGCTGCGTGCCACAACGAGGAGTCCACGCGCCCTGGAACCACGCGCCACAACTAGAGAGAAGCCCGCACACCACAACGAAAGATCCCACGTGCGGCAACCAATATCCGATGCAGCCTAAATAAATAAATAAATAATTTTT